>NC_090560.1:0-215000 GCF_017918235.1 Porcisia hertigi
ATTAATTTAGTTAAATTAAAATTAAATTAAAAATTTAAATTAAATTTATTTAAAAATTTAAAAATTAAAATTTAAAAATTAAAATTTAAAATTAAAATTAAAATTAAAAATTAAAATTAAAATTAAAATTAAAATTAAAAATTAAATTAGTTTGAGTTAGGAGTTAAAGGGTTAGGGTTAAGGAGTTAGAGGGTTAAGGTTAAAGGTTAGGGATTAGGGTTAGGGTTGAGGTTAGGATTAGGAATTTAAGGATTTGGGTTAGGATTGGGTTAGGGTTAGGGTTAGGGTTAGGGTTAGGTTAAGTTAGGGTTAGGAGTTAGGGATTGTAACCCCAGAGAACTCTGCCACGGCCTCCAGTTAAGGAGATGAGGAGTGCAGCGAAGGGAGGGGTGACCGTCGGATGGACACACGTATACACTCGTCTCCACGGCGTGCTGGTGGGAGGGGGGGGGGTGTCGAAGATGATAGGAAAATCCACACTAAACAAATAAAGCAAAACGAGAGGGTAGGGTGGGGGAGGGGGTTGGATAAAACATGGAGAAGCACGAAAGGCAAGACAAGCGCCATACGTGATGAGACACGTTCAGAAAGGGGGGGGAGGGGCAGAGGGACGATGACCCCCCCCGAAAAAAAAAAAGTCGATGGCGGCGGCGCCCGAGGGGATAGTGCTTTGGTACAGCGAGGAAGGATTTGGAAGAACACGAAGTCGGAAGCACAACACCACCAGTGCGCAATTGTAGCAACACACAATAGATAGAGAACCAATCCAATATTGAAAAAAATATGAAAGATTTTGAGGAAGCGGCGAGAAGACAGATGCGTAGAGAAGGCGGAAAAGAAGAAAAAAGAAATGCGGTCACCAAACCCAAAAGGCAGGTGCCGTTTATCCACTGCAGCATCAGTCCACGTGTCCTCACGGATGCTTATCTGTCCATGTGTTTACGGAAGCCAAAACGCGCACCTCCTCCTCCGCCCCTCAAAGACCTGTAGAAACGTGCAATGAGGGAGCGAGGGAGTGGCATACGAGGGTGGGAGCTGGCGTGGATTTTCTGAAAAGGAATGGGGTGTGAACATGTATCAGCACAGTCACACAGGGGGAGGAGGAGGGGAAGAAGGGGTTAACGCAGATATTTGAAACCCAACACACCTGTGCAATGAAGGTGGCCTACACCCCTCATTCCCACTCCCACCCACTCCCACCCATCCCCCCCCCCCCCTACGCCGGTCCCTTTCCCCCATATTGATAGACATCCTGCATGATCAACTCACGCATGTCGTCTCATCCTTCTCCTCGTCCTCCTCCTCCCAGGGCATTACGGCAAACTGAACTTCGCCGACGCCTGACAAACCGTCGCCTGTGCCGGGGAATAGCGAAGAGATTGTCGGCTCCGCTGCCGTGGGGGCGGCTGCATTCAAAGAGGCATCGGAAGACGCTTCTCGCTGCAACTCTTTTGAGATGGTGCGCACCTCGTGCGGTGGTGTCGGCGAAGCAAAGGCGGAAACAGTAATGGCCACCTCACCCTCCTCGGTCGCGCCAGGAGCAGCTGCAGGGCCCGCAATGTCGTCAACGGACACAGCACATGAGTTTGTGATGCCCCTCAATGTATCGCGGTGCCACGACAGCGTCTCCTCTAAATTGGTGAGCGCCGACTCCACCGGCCGGCGCCGGTTGGCTGCCAAACTTGTACTCTGCGAGGCAATCTCTAACAATACTTTGCAGTGGCGTGCTGTTTCCATCGCCACGGTGCACCACGGCTCTGCCGCCTCGCCGCATTTGATGAAACCCTCCACGATTGCGATGACATCCTCGCTGTCGTAGATGTGCCCCATTACCTCCTCCACAGGGGTAGAGAGATCGGTGGGGCCAACCCGTGGAGGCGTGCAGAGCACCGCCAGCACCGCCGCCACTTGCCGCTCTGTCACACATTGGCCGACACAGTGCACCTTCCAGAAATAGTTCGCCCAGAACGTCTCCTCCTTTAGGCGGGCCGGCACTAGGCTGTAGCGGCGAGCCCGTATCTCGCTAGAGGCGAGCAGGCCTTCGTGTACATCGCGGTCAAAGTCGAAGAGGCTGTAGCGCGCCCACAAGTCCGCCTCCAGGAGGCCGACCTCCGCCAGCAGCGCCACCTCGTCCGGCGAAGGCACTTTCTCCCGACCATGTCGATACGTTCCGTTCAGTCCAGCTAGCCGCTCGCTCACGAGAGTGCGCCATTCGGAGGTGCGGTCACGCCACTCCTCCGGTGGCTGCTCCCACGGAGGCAGGGGAACAGGAGTTGAAACAGCAGCCTTCGCTGGCGCGGTGGAAGCAGGGACATACGCTGAAGCCAGCGGAAACGCGGTGTTGTGCCAAAGATCGGAGGTGCTCGCCACCGCCGAAGCGGATGACGCGAGGATGACGTTGTTGATGCTCTCGCGCCCTTCGTGGTAGAGTCTCGAAGTGCTGCCCAGCAAGTGGCTCACCGATGTCGTCAGGGAGGAGAAGAACGACAAGGCGGTGGTGGTAGCCTGGTGAAGCGGGACACTGATGCCAATTTCGATTGTGATCTGCAGCGTAAAAGACAATGGTATGCCGCTGACGTAGCGCGCGTTGTGAAGCACCTCTGCGGGAATGAAGTCTGGAAAGCTCACTTGTGTGCTGTTCGCGTTGAGTACTGTCATCTTCGTTGACTTGATGCCCTTTCCGGTTGCCTCCCCGCCGCTCTCACCACCGCGCCACCCGTGTTCTTCTTTCACCGCCGATGGAGCCGTGAAGTCCACAGGGAGCACCTCGCACGTCACGGCGCAGCCGCCCGGGAAGTCTCCGGAGGGCGAAGATGACGACGATACTGCTTCGGATGTTGTGAACCCCCCTGACGACGCTGACGGCGATGGTGGAGGTGGGATGAACTCGACGAGTACGCCAAAGGGGTCGCTGGAAGGCACAGCGCTCTGCACCAAGCCGCGTAGGAGCACCAACTTGAACTGATGCTTCCGCGACGTTGCATTTGGTATCCAGAATGGGAGGGAAGAGAGTTTGTTCTGGCGGCTCAGGTCCTCCAACCCGACAGCCTCCCAGCGGTAGATGGCCGTGTGATCATCTACGTTGCGCACGAACTCAACGGACGACATGCAAGCACGTCTGTGGGTGAGGCACAGACACGGAAAGAGCGGACGAAAGCGTGTGTAGAAATAAGGGGAGAGGCAGAGGAAAACCCCGACGGATGAGGTACCGATGGCACGCTATTGCAACACGCCCACGAAGCTCTCACGGATGTATGTATGTGTGTGTGTATATATATATTGGCCCCCCCCCCTTCCCTCCGTGTAGGACCAAAGTAGAAAACTGTTTCTTGGGTGAGTGGGCGTATCGAGAAGACCGCGTGAAAAGTGTCGGTACGATGTAACGATGCTATGCGAAACGAAAATGCACGGGTGAAGAGTTCTGCAGGATGGCGGTGAGGGCGGAAAGGGAAAGTGGGGAGAGGGGGGAAGTGCGCAAGCGAGGCGATACGCGTCTCTCAGTTATCGTTGCAACGAAGGACAACCCAGAGAGCTCTGGAAGCTGAGCGCTGAAGAAAGCTTTCCGCGTTCATGTGGTGCACCACATCGACGTAATGCGGCAGAAGGAACTCATACAGAGAGAGGGCATGCCGCTGTCCACGTATGTGTGCCCGTGTGCGTTCATCAAGTGGGAGGAGAGAAAGGCAGGGAGGGGGGGGGTGACTTTTTCTCGGTCAGGCAATTATAATAAAAGGAGAAGGACTCCGCAGGCCGCTGCGTGGAGCACACCGCAAAGAGCAAACGGGTTGCAGAGGCTACATCGTTACGGGGGATTTGGAGGTGGCGTGGGTAAAAGGGCTCTGTGTGGTGTCTGGGTGATGAGTAACACAACTCCCACACATTCACACACACACACAGACATATATATATATATATATATATATATATATGTATATATCCATCCATCCACCACTAGGCCCCATCGATCAACATCACACGTTCCACAACTACTTTGCTCACCAGCACTGCCGCCTCTGACATAAGCTTTGAAGTTAGGTGATCCTTGTATGGACCCATAAACAAACCTTCGCGACGTGCCTTTGAGAGCAGGATGCCGGCAGAGTGCTCCGCGCACCGCACTCGTGCAACATGGGCGACAGCCTTGCCAATCACCTCGTTGGGTGGCTCGGGACCGACAGCTGCGAGGTAACGCTCGATCTGATTGAAGGGGATCGTGTAAAAGACTGTCACCATCATGTTCAACGATCCGTCGCGCACCGCTACACCCTCGATGACGCAGTTCACAGACTCCCCCGGTTCTTCAAAGACACCTCGCGGAAGCGTGAAAAGACCAAAAAAAGAGGTCGGTGGCACCAGCAGCCGCGTCCGGCTCCAGTACATCAAAGCGGACCCAAAATACAGTGACACATCAAAGTGCGACACCCGGGGTAGCGAGTCCCGGTGCATGTCGCGATCTGCCGAGGTGCACAAGACGGTCTTGCGGCGCGTGTCGTAGACGATCGTTACGCAGCGCGGGTGAACGGGAACCGAACAAATCTGAACGACTTTCCAGAGGCAGAGAAGACCAACACCGGCTACTGTGAGCGGTAACAGCACACCTCTGCTGCTAGTTGGCCGCTCGTTGGTGGAAGAGGCGGCCACCACCGTGGTCGAGGAGGCGGTCAACATGGGCGGTCAGATGCGACGTCCCAATGTGACAATGATAGAGAAGGCGATGTGGAGGCCAGAGCGAAGAGTGACCATTTAACTTGAACCCTATAAGAACAGCAGTATAACGTGGTGGCTGGGAACCTCGTCAGGCGCGGGAAAAAGATAATGTCCAGCGGTGGACACGTGGGTTCGACAGTTCTGTACGCCACCAACTCAGCAAAGTGTAGAGTGTGCATCACAGATGGCAGGGGTAAACCACCACCCGAGTGCGAGCGCGGGGTGGGAAGTGGAGGGAGGGAAGGAGGAGGGAGAGAAAAGTGAGGAAAAGGGGGATGGGAGATGGGAGATGGTGATGGCCTGTGCAAAAAAAAGCTTCTAGGGAAAGTGGTCACGCCAGAAAGTTGGCCCGCTCCGGCAGGGGAAAAAGGGGGGAAATGCGGGCAGAGCGGCTGCCGCTCCCCCCCCCCTCCACCGTTGTTCCATCTTTCTCATTCTTTCCAACTTTTCTAGGATGTCGAGAGGGGTGAGGCCGGAGACCTCAGCATGGGGGAAGGGGAAGGGCAGGCATCTGTGAGGTGTGTGGTCCGTCATCTCCTCCGCGGTTTGTTGGGAAACCAAACACTTCCCCGTCTTGCCAAGGCCAGAAGGTGACTGGCTCACGTATCCCCACCCACCCACCCCTCGATGTAGAGAACTTAGAGTAGTGGATCGCTACTGACGTCTGCAACACAAGTCCTGGGTGATGCCGCTCAGAAACAACCCGCGACACTGCACACCTTTTTACTGTCCATAAGGGGGAGGGAAGTCGGAGAGGGGGAGGGGGGTACAGACTGTCGGGGTGACTCGAACGTGTCTCACCTGATCCCCTCTCCACTGCCCACTGGCGAGGGGGTTGCCTTGAGGTACACCACACACACACACACACACGCAAAGGGGTAGTGGTGATGCTCCCGGTGGTATCCTGGAGGAATGAGGCGGTGTGTGTGTGCATGTAGTGTGTGTGTGGTGTGTGGCGTTGTAGCTTCCAACGCGTTGCCTGACAGAATGGACAGACACTGAAAGGTAGAGGTGGAGCCTAATTGACCTCGCAGTCTTTCACGCGGGTGCTACTAAAATGGTTCGATACTGTCGAGTTCCGCCTGAGTGAACGGCACAGCGCTATGTGCCACGCCGCCCTCGCTCAGAAGCTGTAAAATGGAATTCACAGCGATACGGTACGTCGGTGCGTCTACCTCCGTGAGCACATTGGTGCGACGGTACGCTTCCATGGCGACGCGGCGCATCTCACCATTGGAGGAGAGGCGCCTCTCCTCGGCATCCTCCGGTGCGCGCCTGCGAATACGCTCCGCCCGCACCGCTTCCTCGACGCACAGCAAAAACCCCAGGTCCGGCTCGGGCAAGTCCTTGGGCCAGTGGTACACCGCATCGCCCCTGGGCGGCAGGGTGTCCCAGCTGCAGCAGTTTGCCAACGCCATCGCGCACGTGGAGCACCACCATCGATCGACTACAACCACTGACGACTGCGCTGCTGCCAGGATGCCCTCTGCAGCAATGTAATTTGCAGCGGAGTAGAACGCCCTTGCCAGAGCCTCATCCTGACCCCTGAAAGTCTCGCGGACCTCCGCGAACTGCAGTGGCGGCGTGCTGATAGCCACCCCCGACAGCCTCTCGGCCAGAGTACCCGCAACGACGGTCTTTCCAGTTCCATCCAAGCCTTCCAGAACAATGACGGGGTGCTTGCGTGCCGAAGCGGCCCTCGTCAGCGTGTTCAGCGTCTGCACCTGACAAACAAAAGAAGAGCAGCTGGGTGTCCACCATGGC
This sequence comes from Porcisia hertigi, assembly GCF_017918235.1. NCBI lineage: Eukaryota > Euglenozoa > Kinetoplastea > Trypanosomatida > Trypanosomatidae > Porcisia > Porcisia hertigi. The sequence continues at coordinate 6,472 of NC_090560.1, forward strand.
GGAGACGGCGACAGTTGTGCTACGGCGTGCAAGACTCGAAGACAGTCGAGGCGAGACTTGTACACGTTCGTGCCGCCGTGCATCGTGCGCGCTAGAGCAGCTATAGAAGACATCAGAGTGAATTAAGCAACGACTACAACTCGCATCTCGGTTTGGAGAGCCCTTACGCAGGTCTGTGTACTGGAGGAGGAGGAGGAGGTTTCACGTCCCCTGAATGAGCCCGCATTCGAAGGTCCCCATGAGGAAGAAGCCAATCGCAGGCAAGATAAGGCGCGCGCGCGGGGCGGGAGAGAGGGGGGAGGGAGGGGAGGGGTAAAAGAGAGATTAGCAATGAAGAAATGAAGAGGGCACCCATACACACAAACGCAGAGGAAAGAGAGCCGGTGGGGGAGGGGGGAAGGGAGGAGGGCGCCCTTCTGCGGCGCTGCATATTTTCTCATGTTTTCTGTGATATAGAATACCTCCGGTGCTGCTGTGGAGGAAGTCCGTCGTGTAGTATCGATTTTTCCTTCACACACACACACACACATACGCACACACACACATACGCACGTCGTGTGTGATCAGATGAGCATCCATCCAGGGCAATAGAGATGATTTGACGCCGGGTACGGATCCTTCACAAACCACTTGGACGGCGCGATGACACGACGCAGTGGGACGTGGTTCAGGTAGGCGCCCCACCACGAGAAAGTCGAATTTGCCATCACAACGTCGTTGCACTGCGACATCATCAGCAACTCCAGCACATCGCGCGGCATCATGGACGCGGACGATGGCGACGCAGAGGTCTTTGCGGGTTCTCCACTCGCCTCTGTTGCGGCGCAAACGAGGCTGACCATGACAGCGTTCTTGTACTTGGTCCGGAAGTACCCCACAACGGTGCGACCAAAGCGCTCCTCGTCGCAAAAGACGAGCAGGTGGAGAGAGGGCGGCTGTGGGGTGTGTGCAGTCGACAATGGGGTCAGGTCCGCCGATGACTGCTGCTGTCGCGGTGGGAGTGGGGGGCGGTGCAACACAAGGCCACCCAGCAGCTGCTGCACTGCCGCATCGTAGTACTCCACAACGTCGAGCTGCACAAAAATGTCGGGAAACTGTGTGTAGTCCCCGCGCCGCACGTGTAGGGCGACAGTATGGCACAAACCGCCGCCGTAGTGCACGTTGAGGTGCTCGCGGGCGGCACTCCAGAACGCCGGCGGAATCACGGACGATATAACTGGATGATCATCAAAAAAAGCGAGGCTTTGGAAGAAGCCGATCATGTTGAAGACAGAGGCCTGCTGCGCATCGAGCTGCACCTTCCGCACTGGTCGCATCTCGGGCACCGTCACGATAGGCATCTGTGGCAGTTGTTGCGCAGGGGTGCACATGTGCACCCCATGCTGGTCAAGATCACGAAAAAGAGAGTCCCAGTAAGTGGGGCGTGGGGGCCCGGCGCTGCTGCTGAGCGGCGCTGCCTCAAGGTATGCCGGTATGCCTGTGCGGCGCGCAGTGGCTAGAAGGTTCGCAACAAGAAAGAGTTGGTTGCCCATACCACCTACAATGTTCGTTGTGAGGCGTGCCTTTGCCGGTTGGCTTGACGGCGACGCCGCCCCGGCTGCGCTGGCAGCGAAGGTCAGAAAGGACGCCCTCATAGAGATATTTGATTGGCGTGTGCACAGTCGAGTATGTGTGGAGGGTGGGGTGAGCTCCAATCGAGGGCGTGAAGGGAGGGGAGGGAGCGTGTGTGTGTGTGTGTGTGTGTGCGTGTGTGCGTGTGTGTGTGTGTGTGTGTGTATGCCCCCTCCCTCCCTTCCTCTGTCACCGTAGTCTTGATGAACCCCTCAAGTTCACGGGGCTCTTCGGAGATGGTGGTGGTGGTGATTAGAGGGGTTGGGGCGGGAGAGGTCCTCTCTGCCCTACAACAGGGAAACTTTGAGTATAGACACAAAAACACGTGTGAGACTTTCTTTTTGATCAGGTGAATCCTTTTCCTGTGGTGACCACACACACACACACACACTGTCGACGAGGACCGCTGTTTTGTTTTGTTTTTCCAAGCTGCAGAACGCGACTGAACAGAGAAGCGCAGCCCCTCCCTCCGTCACTTCAGCCACGGGTAGTGGAGGAACAATCCAGGGTTGTAGGCACATGAACATATGCGCAGGGAGAGTGGAGGAGGAGGAGGAAGAGAGGGGAGGGGGAATGCCCTGGAAAAGAGTGACGGGGAGTGGCGAAGCGGCCAAAGGAGAAAACATGGAGCAGCACAGAAAAATATCAACACGATCCATGACAGTGATCAAAGTACCGCGACAGGAGCGCAGACCTCGCTCGATCATTCGTGCTTTCTCGGGGTTTACGATCATTCTAAACCCCCTCCCAACATACACACGTACACACATGCACTGGAGTATGCTGTTCAGCACAAATTCGTACGAGAAAGAGAGAAGGGCAAAGGGGAGAACAAGACGGCCAACGCTCAGAAGCGCTGGAGACAGTGAGTGGAAAATCTTCGAATAAAGCAGCTTTACACAAGCCAATCTCTGCCACACTGAGCCGCAGAGAGGAAGATATCCACAGGCTTACCCCACACATGTGTTCTTGCTTGTGATGGCCTCTTCAGGTTTGATCCTCTGTGAACTTAAGTGATGACTAAGATGCCCTGCGCTCTCTCAGACATGAGCACGCACGCCCCAACCAAACGTAGATGCAGGAATGTACGCATCCTCAGGTGAAACACCCAACACCGTAACAATACCCGCAGAGGCGGGCGTGCGGATGTGCTGGATGGGGAAGGGAAAGAGGGAGGGAGGGGGGGTAAGTGCCTGATACAAAAAAAAACAAAGAAAAAAACGAAAGGTGAGGGTGAGGGTGAGGGCGAGGGTGAGGGTGAGGGTGAGGGGGGGGGGGGGTCGAAGAAAGAACACCGGTCGCTAAGATTTGGTATCGCGGTGCTTGATGCCCTTCTGATCCAGAAGCATCTGCAAGTCGCCGTTCTCAGCCATCTTCAGAATAATGTCGACGCCGCCGGCAAACTCACCCTTCACAAACACCTGCGGAATCGTTGGCCATTCACTCACCTCCTTCACGTAGCTGCGGACAACTGGGTGTGCGAGCACGTCAAATGAGGTGTACTCCACACCCAGTGCCTCCATCACATCAATCATGCGCTTTGAGAAGGCGCACATCGGCGCCTCGGGAACGCCCTTGATGAAGACTACGATCTCCTCGGTTTGGATTGTGTCGAGGATATCCTTCTTTATCATCGCGACTTCATCCTCAGCGAGGTCGCTGGCCACCATGCGAGGCTGAAAGTCGGGATGCGTCTCCTCAATGTCTACATTGCCAAACGCCGCCGGCGATGCATTAGTGATTGGTACGGATGGCGTCAACCATACCGAGCTTCTACTCCAAAGCGACCGCGTTGTGACGGCCATCGTGCGATGCGGCCGCGCCAAGGACGACGCACTGGTCATCGCCGACACGCAGCGCATGAACGCGCGGCGCCCAGGGGAGGGCACCATTAACGATTTCTGCATGGCCAAGAGTAACACCTAAGACGATCAGCAGATGTAAGTGGAGCGAGAACACAGACGTAGGAAAAGCAGAGGCACTGGTTTGCCGTGGCTGCGGTGATTGCTGCACCACCACTTAATGTCCTTCCAGTTGGACCAAGTTTTCACACCAACCCCCTGCCCTTCTAAATCAGGAATGCAGAATCTCAACCTGTCCAGTACGATCCCGTGTGCACGTGTGTGCGTTTGTGTGTAAGTGTATGTGTAAGTGTGTGTATGTGTGTGTGTGTGTATGTGCTACTCAAGTTCTTCCCGGCAATAGTGGATCATTCAAGGGAAGCAGATTGATGCATTGTGTCAATCATGCATGCTTGCAAGGACACGTGCGCACACGCGAGCACATCATGACGTCAGCAAAGACGGAAGGCAGGGGGAGAGAGGGAGGGCGGGAGGGGGTAAAGAGGAGGGGGGCGCGCATGGGAAGGGGCAATATTGGAGATTTCATGAGTAAAATTAAAAGGAAGGCTTGGAAAGTTATGCGCAGAGCGTGAGAGCCTCTTGTGTATGCGCATCCGCCCGTAGACGTCAACTTGCCAAGACTAAGCGCTGAGAGGGAGGGTGAGCGCAACGCAGTAGACGTGGCGAAGGAAAGATGCGAAAGCCTTCACGAGCCACCTGTTCTCCGTCTAACCGTACCCAAAATTCGCGCCATGGCTGCCACTACACTCAAATCACGCCGTCGTCGCGGCTGTGGTATGAAATATCAACGCCAGTGAAATTGGGGATTTTGAGGGGGGACTTGGTGGGGGGAGGGGAAGGGGGAGTTGTGCACGCATTGTGCCTGCCGTAGTGATTTTCTTGTTGTTGGGACTGCACACAGGGTGTGTGTGTGTGGGGGGTGGGTGAGTGGGTGGGCGTGATACCTGAGAGAGAGAGAGAGAGACGCACCTGTGTGGAGTCGTCCACACGCACTCCTTCATCTCCGTCCTCCTCTATCCGATCTTGTACACCTGTGTTCTATGAAGTATCTCATCCCACCACCGCAAACCGCGAACTCTCCCAACCGTTAAGTTGCCATGTCGCTGTCGCTGTCAGAGTCGACCAGAAAGCGCTTAAACTCGGCACGCAATGTCCTTGGCGGCGGCGGCGGCGGCGGAGCGGAGGCTTCGGCAACCCCTGCGGCTGGGGCCCGATTGGCAAAGGAAGAATTGCGGCTGGGCAGCCGGGACGGCGGGGCCGACGAGGTCGGCTGCAGTGATGGTGGAGGTTTAAGATTGGTCGAGATAACCGCAGGTGTTCCCACTGGCACCTTCATCCACTTGGTCTCTGTCGGCATTGTCGGTGGGATCTTAGTAATCAGAATTTGTCCATCGGGACCCCGCACTGGCATCTTCACAAGCCGGCGCGTTGCAGACGGTGGCTGCGGCCCGGTTTGCGGATGCACTGGTGACCCCGCCGCTGTACCGGTGGGAGATGTACTGTCACGTGTCGACGCAGACGCTGCCGCCACAGAGACGCGCTCCGGTGTCTCCTGTGCACGCTCTGCATCCTTGTTTTGCGAGGCCTCGACAGGTTGCTGATGAGTCACTACACCAGACACAGCATCAAACTCCGTCGCCGCTGAGGCGGTGTTCCGGGACGGCAACGGCGCCGTCGCCGATGGAGGAGATGTCATCACAGGAGAGAGCTCCACCACCGCCTGCCGTGATGACGTGATCGGTGACACCGAGAGAGGAACGCCGGCCGCGTTCAAGTCCCCTGATAGCGCTGGCACCGACGGATTCCCGGCGCTGTCGCGAGTATCACTCGGCCTCGCTCCATAATGTGGCGTCTGCTCCCCCTCCTCCCCCTCCTCCTCCTCCTCCTCCTCCTCCTGGTGCGAGAGCGATTCCAGTGTTGAGGGCATTTTGACGCTGAGCGCTGGGGCTACTGGGCGATGACGCGCCCCGTCCTCTGTCGCCGAATTCGCCCCCCTCTCCTGGTCCTCGCATACCTCGCTGTGCTGCAGGGACGCAGATGGCGCCGCTGCCGCCGGGAACGTCTTTCCACCAGCGCCCCGCGCTGCACCGCCTGGCGGCTGCTGCGGCTGTGGCACGTACTGGTACGTGTTTGCCTTCTGCCTCTTGGTCTGGAAGACATGCGTGTCGATGCCGAGGTGGCGCTTCTCCTCCGAGGTGAGGTAAGCCGCGACCAGCTCGCGCACGGCATCGTGCAATACGCACAGCGCATCCCCGACCGCCTCTAATGCAAGCTGTTGGTGGGCTGCGGGCTTGGGGGCAAGTTGAACCTCGCCGTGCTGCTCCTTGCAGTGACGAGGGTCGGTGCGCATCGCCTGCGTCAGCTGGTGCGACATGTTCTCCCTGCAGTGATACAATTCGGAGACCTCATCGTAGAGGTCAATAAGCTTCCGTGTGACACGGACGCGGTAGCGGACACGCTCCGTGGGTGTCGTGCACCCGGGACGGACCTCAGCAATGTCGCGGCTCCGATGCGGCGGCTGCGCACTTGTGGTGGGGCGCGGTGGCGGTGAGCTGCCGGGGAGTTGCCGTCCTGCGGCCGTGGCGGCAACGCCGACAGCCCGCTGTCCTCGAGCTTGACGGCTCACAACATCATACTCCCGTCTGGACGACGCCTCTGTCGAGGGGAGCGATATCACTGGGTGGAGAGAAGAAAACAACTGCCGCATGGCGTGGGAAGGGGGATGCAGCATCGTCCACTGTGGCTGCTGGTACTCCACGACGGGCGCCGTCAGCGCTGCGCTGATGTCGCGCGCTCTACCGTAGCGGCGAAGAGGCAGAAACGACGTTGTCCTTGGGGGGGCGACGCCACCGACTACATTGTAGTGCTCTGAAGGTGAATCATCTAGCTGCGATCGATGGTGACGTGAGGACTGCAGGGAGTGTTGATACATGTCGCTGGCGTATGCGGAACGTACGTGTGTATTGGCAATAAAAATCAGCAGAAAGGAGGCAAAAGTGGGGTGAGTGGGTCGGCGGTCGCGAGAGCCCGACGGTGATGCGTGTGTGTGTGTGTGTGTGTGTGTGTGTGTGTGTGTGTGTGTGTGTGTGTGTGTTGGTCCGTGTACACTGGGGGAAGGATACAAGATTGGCAGGAGAAAGATGGGATGAGATGCGGAGGGAAGGAGGGGGGACACTAGGCCCCAGAAGGGAATCGCACTCAGGTTGTGTAGAACAGGTAAGCATAGAGGAATGTGCGAGGGGGGGGACCACGAGTGTGTTCGCATCATAAAGAGGGGGGCGGTGGTAAGACGTGGGGAGTGGCGATGGTCGCTGGCACAGCGTCGAACATTGGAAGGGATGTAGCGACTGTCGGGGTTTGCGAATCAACAGTAGCCGTTGAGGAGAACGTGGAAAGGGGGAATGAGGGCCGGGCAAGGGAGACACAGAGAAGTTGCGCTCAATGGCCGGCATCCACATCGCCGCTACCTGAGCTTCACATGCGCTCGGCATGCTGCATGGCATGTGTGCCTTGAGTGGGGATTGGTCTCCTGGATCTTTCTTGGGTCCTGCCCTCATCGCTGGTATGCGCAACTCCCACTCTATGCTGCTGGTAGGTGTGGTGTCAGCGTCAACGTGGTCGGTGTCCTGGTTGTCTATGTTCACTCACTTTGCAGCCGGCGGCCTTTTCATGAAGCACGGGCATGCCCCCCTCCCTCCCACACCCACTTTACTCGGATTCCCTTGCTCCCTTCCCCCCTCCCGCGACGGAGGGGAGAACTGAAAGAAGAGGGAGAGGGAGGAAGGGGGGAAGGGGGGACGCTATCCGGGAAAAGCAGATTTGCAAAAAAAAACGGGGGCGCAGGGGGTGGTAAACCGCGTGGACGTATGACCCAGTCGGTGGATGGCGCCATGCCCGCTCCAGCCAGAGCATGTGTATAAATACATAGGGACAATCAACGAGTGGAAGAGAAAGAAAGCGCGGCGACATGAGAGAGGCAGATGAGGAGAAAGTGAAGGGGCGAGCGGCGCATGGCGGTGTCTGACGCCCCCATTGCCCCCCCCCCCCCTCCTCCTCCTCCTCAAAAATAATCTGCGTGAGATCCCGTTTTGATTTGGAGCCTTGAAAAAAAAAAGAGGGGGGAAGGAACAACACCCGACAAAGGTCGAAGAAACCACACACACACACATTGAGAGAGAGAGACACACACACACCGCCCCGGACATGTCTCACCTCTTAATAGCAGGACTGGGCCGAGGTGGAGCTGGCCAACGAATTCGCAGATGCTGAAGAAGCCGTAGAGGATGAAGAAGGTGATCTCCGCGATGCGATGTGTGCTAGACTGCCATGACGAGGTGGCGGCGCAACCGCTGTAAGGGATTCCGCGCGACCACTTTTCGGTGGTTCGCCACGTTGCTTGGTCTGCGCTCTCAGCTCCTTAACTCGCTGCCGATAGAGCCTACGCAGCTCCTCCAAAAGCGGATCTTCACGAACGCCTCGGACCTCGCTGGATGATGTTTTATCCTTTACGCGTCTGTCGGATGCGGTGCTCACCAGGTCCACTTCGATGCCGTTGTGGGGCTCGTGATGCGACACAATGCTGCTGTTATGGTCACGGCTCTGTCCCCGGCTTGAAATACGACAAACACCATCAAAAGCGTTCGCTGCGGGAGACTTCTTATACCCACTCGTCGCAGATCCTGCAGACGCTGAAGCTCTAGCCACATGTTCTGCTATTGGGCGATTCGGTGAAGTAGAAGTGCTCTGCGAGCGTGAGGCCACCACCTCCCTATCGATGTCTGGGGCACGCAAATAGGCCGGGTTTGCACCCATCGAAACCTTTTCTTCATCTGACAAGAAATGGGCGGCGAGGCGGACAGACATGTTGCGCAGTGCCTGAAGCGTGTCCTCCACCTCGCCTAGGATGGCCTCCTGCAAAGCAATGTGCTGCGAAGCGGCAGCAGAGATCGCGATGCCGTCTGGGATCTCGCCGCGTCGGCTGAGATGGTACTCGTCTCTAATGTCGGCCAGGATGCCGGGATGTAGCTGCATGGCCGTCCTCCACACTGGCCGCAGCTGCGTGCGCATCGCAACGTGCATCGATTCGATGTTGTTGTGAAACTCTGCATAGCTGCGGACTGCCTCATGCCGCACCCACGCCGCGTCGTCGAAAGTGAAAATGCTACTTTGCACAGCCTCCTCCGTCAGTGGCGCTGGAGCCGTGGCTGCGTTGGCGTGTCCAGAGCCCCTCTTTGTCTCGTCCCCGTAAGGCGCCGTGCTCACACGGCCTCGAATGCTGCGCACGGGTACGCAAGAAGACTCCCTCAGCGCAATCACGATGACGTCGCGCAGAGCCGGTGGCACACTCGCCCAGTCGCCGTCGCCGCGCGCCACTGCCCTCGCCAGGCGAGACACACCCAACTCCCTGGACAGCATAACCGGTGCCCAACGGCTTTGTCAGTGTGTGTGTGTGTGTGTGTGTAAGTAAGGGGGGAGGGGGAAGAAGAGACTGCTGATACGTATGTATTTCGCTCTCCCTCTTGATGCGTGTGTGTTGATATTCAAACTGAAGACACACACACAGACGCGCACGCGTGTGTGGTGTTAGTAGTAGTGGGGTGGGGGAAGGGAGGGAGCAAGACCAAAGGGGGGAGGGAGGGGGGGGGGAAGAAGAGGTCGGAAAAGGCGGCACAAGCATCAAATTCAAACAAAAAAAGGGGGGAAATGAACTCGCAGATCCATTCAGGGTAGAGAAACAAATGTGAATAAAACACACACACACACACACACCGCGCCCGCCCGCGCCCGCGCCCCCCCCCCTCGAACTCCGCAGCGAGAGTAGAAACTCCCTCACCGCAGTTTGACCCCTTTTCCAGGTATCACGCTAAAAAAAGCGCGGGTGACTGCCCCCTGTGAGGGCCTGGCCACACGGACACGTTCGCTATTGCGCCCCGTATTCGAGACAAGGCACGTGCAGAAAAGGGAGACGCCGCTACTCTCACCCCACCCACCCCCTCCCGCTTGAAACAAAAGAAAAGAACACCAAACGAGCTCACACAGACGGATGGGGGTTACAAAGCAGGTCTCCCTTGAGACGCGTCAGAGCACACATTGCAGACGCAGCGGTATGTAGTGTGGAACGTATTAGTTTGTTTGTTTGTTTGTTTTTTTTTGCGTGTGTGTGTGTGTGTACTTCGAGTGATTTATTGTCATTCTCGGCAGGGGGGGGGGAAGACCATTTTTTGTTCTACTATACAGGGGCATCTTAGCCAAAGGCCCGGCTCTACCTGGGCTACGGAAAGCACACACGCACACACGCTATAAGGCGTGAGTCCCTAACCCCGCCCGCTCCTCTTCGCAGTATCTCGATCAGCATCGCCTTTACTCCGTTGTGTCACTCTCGAGGGTAACAAACACATGCTGGTCATCCTCCAGCACGTCGCACACACGAGCCTCAAGGTCGCACTGTACACCGCCCTCCTTCCGGATTGACACCGGAGGACCGAAGCGCTTGCAAAAGGAGGCGTCGTAGTGTATCATGGCTGCGTGACCAAGCCATATCACCCTCTGTGTCCCATCGCCACATTGCAGCGGTATGATCTTCTCGCGTAAGTGCACAGCGATCTTCATCACTGTGTGAAATGGAGGTGCAGGCGGTGGGAAAGAATCAATAGGCCGAGTGCGCTGTCCTCCTCTGTCGCTGTTGCACGCGGGTATGTTGTCTGGGGAAGCACTGCAGCGCACCACTCGACACGTGAGGAGATGTATAACCGATCGAGGTCGAACAGCCCTGGGAAGGGGGGGGGCGGGAAAAACGAGGGGGGGGGAGCAGTAGAAAAAGATGGAGAATCAATCTGGCACCGTCAGCAGCTGCGTGTGTTTGCGCCCGCCGTCCTCACATTCACACAGAGAGAGAGAGAGGGGGGGGGGATAGGAGAGATGATGACACTTATCACACTTGGTGACGTGGGTGTCCGAGTCGATGGGCCTCTCTGCAGTCCGGTCGACTAACCCTCGAGGAGCACAAGAAAATCTATCGACAGTTATTTGGACTACCATCATTTTCCTCCCTCGCCCTCACACACACACACACACACACGCTTAGAGGGAGAAAAGTGGAGAACTGGGGTATGAGGAGGAGGTGGAGGAAAGGAGGGAGGGGGGGGGTGCAGCCAAGCACACATAAAAAGACTTCAGTCTTCAATTTCCCTTTTTATTCCGATTAAATGAGGTTTCACGGCAGCGGAGTGAAATGACACGTTCTGGCGAGATCATCGACGCAGTACACCTGTCGAATGGGGGGGGGGGAGAAGAGGGAGGAGAGCTAGTTCCCGTTCCAGCTCTTGAGGTTGAGGAGAGCGCGAGGATCGAGATCGTTCTGCAGTGCGTTCGACGTCTGACCCGGTGTCGGGGTGCGCAGCATGTTCGTCAGCGTCAGCGCATCCTGAGCCTCACGCTGGCGCTTCGCCAACTCCAGCAGCTCCTCGGGTACGTTGTCACCGTATACCTTCTGGATGTGCATATACATCTGCTCCTCACGCTTCGGTTGCACACGGAGTACGGTCATGCGCACGAATTGGTATGCGAACCCCATCGTAAGCATAGAAATCCAGAAAAACTGGATTTTAGTACGCGTGGGCATGCACTCATAATGGGAAACGCCGGGCAGAGCCATGGGACGCGGGGCACGGGGGGCGAAGCCGTCAAGTCGAGACAAAAAAAACGACGAAAGAGGAGATTGACTAAAAGGGGGGAGTAGAGTATGTACGAGTGAGCGCAAGGGAAGGGGAGGGGGGGGGATGAATCAGAGGGTACACATCACGTTGCACACACAAATACACACACACACACACACGCGCGCGCGCTCAAGGCTGTTATCGGTGCCGATCAGCGATGGCGAGCCAACATGGGATACGAAGAGAAAAAGAGGACGCCAGTGGTGAGTTAAGAATTATGTACATGAGCAGCAAGCAGAAGGCTATCGTGAGGGTGCCGAGAGAAGGGGGAGAAGGAGACCGGTAGATCATGCAATGGAAGGTGATGTGCCCCAGATATGAGAAAGTGATATGTCACACACACACATCACTGCATCATCCCCTATTTCCCTCTGTGTCACGGGAGTTTTGCACCATGTACACGCCAGCGACGTGGAACGGGGCTGACTCGAGTCACTGGAACGCTCTGGACGGCTCTGTGTGCATGTCCACCTCAGAGGATGCCTCTGAGAGCGTGGCCATGACTTCACTGCCACGAGTTATTAGAATCCTCTTTTTCGTTTCAGACTAGTTCATGGTGCGTGTACAAGACCGCAGTATGCAGCTTGGTCACGAAGCCGGTGTTTTTTTTCGGGAGGGGGCGGTCCTCCCGAGCGCACATCTGCTGCGACAGAAACAGTGAAGAAAGCGTAGAAAAAGGGGGAAGGGGGTCGGAAAGCGAAATAGAGAGGGGGAGCAAATGCCGCTGCATCGCAAGAGATGCCCCTCTCATCACCCCACACTCCCCCGCCCACCCACCCGCCCCGCCCCGCCAACCAGCGAACCGACTCCTTTTGACCTCTCCCTATTTCATTTTCTTTTTGGGGGGGTGGGAAGAAGGGCTCTGCCACAGGCTCGTGAGGAGCGGGGGCGGAGGGCCCGACGTTGAGCATCTCTCTCACACACATTGGCGGCTCAACCTTTGCCCCTGGCCGACTCGTCGAAGCCGATGTAGACGATGTTCTCGCCTCGGATAAAGACGAGTGGCTCGGGCGGCTGATTTCGTCCGGCGCGGCTCCGCGAGCATTGTGACAAGACCACGTCGAACGAGCAGTCCAGCGCCTCGAGTCGGCCGCGGTACTCTTCTCCGTGTGCCATGTGGCAGCACACCGATTGATGCAGAAGAGATTCTAAGCTAACGGACATGATCAGCGAGCGGTGAGGGGGGGGAAGTGTGTGCGGCGGATATGCACCGTATGTTTTTCCGCCAATCTGCTCGACGATAGACTGCGTGTGTGTGTGTGTGTGTGTGTGTGTGTGTGTGTGTGTGTGTGTGTGTGTGTGAGTGAAGAACGAGAGGAAGAGGAAGGAGAGAGAGTGCAATGAGGAAGTGAGAAGAAGGGAAAACGGGAAAAATAGAGGGTTGGGCATCAGAGATCAGAGTCCGTGCGGTGGGGATAACCCCGCCCATTCACCCTCAGCAACAAAAACACGGGAGCTAACGAAGCCTCCGACCTGACGGAGACCCCCCCCATATAATGCTCGAAAGACTCGTTCACTGAGACTGCGTTGAGGATGCATGTATGTTCTGCAATGTGTGCATGAAAGGGGAAAAGGAGTCAGTGTAAATACACAAATAAAATGAAAAAAAAAGAGAGAGAAGTACAACGACAACATCAACGGTGTAGCGAGCAGCGATTATTTTAAAAAAGCGCCCAGAAAAGGAAGCCAACCAGAAAAAAAAAAAGAAAATACAATTGTTCGTTGCGATCATAATGTGGCCCATTCTGTCAGGCAACGCGTTGGAAGCTACAACGCCACACACACACACACACACACACGTCTCATTCCTCCAGGATACCACCGGGAGCATCACCACCACCCCTTTGCGTGTGTGGTGTGTGTGTGGTGTACCTCAAGGCAACCCCCTCGCCAGTGGGCAGTGGAGAGGGGATCGGGTGAGACACGTTCGAGTCACCCCGACAGTCTGTACCCCCTCCCTCCCCCCCCCCCCCCCCGACTTCCCTCCCCCTTATGGACAGTAAAAAGGTGTGCAGTGTCGCGGGTTGTTTCTGAGCGGCATCACCCAGGACTTGCTTTGCAGACGTCAGTAGCGACCCACTACTCTAAGTTCTCTACATCGAAGGGTGGGTGGGTGGGGGGGTACATGAGCCAATGATATGATGCAACGATGAAAAAGTGTATGCGTGTGTGTGTGGGGGGGGGGGGGGGGGGAGGGGGGGGGGGGAAGACTACAAATAACAAGAGAAGAAAAAAAAAGAGGCGAACCCACACCCCCGCTCAAGCGCAGGAGCCGCCAGAAGAAGGAAAAACGCACACACACACAGAGAGACACAGAGATACACACGCGTCCCAGATGGGTACAAGTACTCACAGAGAGAGAGGCAAGGGAGCGTTGGAGTGTGGGGTGCAACATACGCACATCCACGATGTCATTCCAGGATGCGAAAAAAAATGAACTATATGCTAGTGGATTCACGCAGGCAGAAGAAGACACACACACACACACATAAATATATATATATATAAACATCGAGGCACGCGCGCGCGTATGCATACATAATCCTCTCTCTCTCTTTCTCTCAACACCTCCACTAGTCGCCATCGTGCATACCCACACTAGACATTGGTGGGGATAAACTGCATCTCCTACACGCATCCATATATCGATATCTACGCGTGTTTACACATAGACACCTACACCTAGTAATGTGGTATGTGGCATGTACCCGAATATGAACAAAAAAGGTAGGGAACATCGACGGCGCAGAGAGCGTATGACAGAAAAACCGGGGCGAGGGAGGACATCCGCGCTGAGCGAGAGAGGGGGGGGAGAAGGGAGCTGGACTCCGTCCAACATGAAAATAAAGCTTCTCCCCAGCCGTCAGCTCCCATCCCCCCCATATCCTCGCGCGTGCGCACGCACACAGAGACACGCTGGTGATGCTTAGGGGGCGCGTGTCTCGCCGGCGGCGGGTACGCACCGCCCTCACGTCACCCTGTCGTGTAGTGCCTTCTGCGCAGTCATGGCACGCCCTCTCGACAAAGGGGAGCTAGGAGCAGATCTGTACGAAACCACGTGAGATACAGGGAGTAGTGCGCTTACTCGAGGCGTCGAGTGACGCCGTCGAGAAACTCCTGCGGTAGCAGGTGCCGACCTAGTGTGTGTCAAGTGCCGCTCCTGCTGCTGCCAAAACACTGACGGGGCGGACAGAGCAAGCGAAGAAGAGGCGCGCACGAGCGGGCTGCACACGTTTGATGTGTCGTCCTCTCCCGCCTCCTCGCTGGAGGTGAGATCGGCGGCGGTGTGCGAGTTCGATAGGAGAGCCAAGCTGTCCTCTCGTTGCATCTTGCGACTGGCCTCGGTATCTGGAGTCGCGTCATCGCGAGCCGGTGGCGGTGGTGGCGTTCTGAAAAGCCCCACTCGCCGCGCCAAAACTGCTCGCTCTGTCCACCACTCACGCGCCACACATTCCCGTACCAGACGCTCCACCGCCACGATCCAGCCGACGCACTGCGCAGTCCACTCCGACTCATATTCCTGCAGCATGCGAAGGTGCTCCGCGATGAGCCGCTCTTCGGTGAGGTACCGAAGAAGCCGCTGATGCTGATGTGTGTACATGCCCGTCAGCGACACGCGTGTCTCGGACTCGCGGATGATCAAGTGATGCAGTCGATAACAATCCTGTCCGCTGCGGCGCCCTCGATCTGAGCGTCGGCCAAGGCGATCAAACGACGGCGGCTCCCACTCGCTCGTAATGTCCATCTCCGAGTATGTGTGTACATCGCCCCTGAAGCTCTGCGTTGGCTGACTTACCTCCACCAGTGAGCTCTGGATATCGCCGTCTTGACGGGCGCCGATACCATTCTCGGCGTTGTCACACGTCTCGCAGTTCTCGAGCTGGGTTGATGATGAGGAAGCAGAAATGTAAAACAAGTCGGGCATGAGCGGATCAGAGCCGCTGCTGTTCACGCTGCCCCGCTGCGGCAGGGTGTTTTGGGCAGACATATGCAGCTCATGTGGGAGATGGGCGGGTGTGGCAACATCGACGTGCGCGGATGTTGCGGTGAACTGAGCGGCGGTGACAGCGACGCCGTGGAGGCGACGTCGGCCGTGGGCCACGCTGGAATTCGGCAACGCCACCACACCAACGGCCGCTGACATACATTTGAGCTCACCTCTCCTCCTCTGGGTAGTGTCTTTTGGGGTTGTGGACTTGGAGGTTAAAGTGGCGCTCTTTTGACGATGTGAGGACGATGGCGACGATGGGGGAGAGGCGGTAGTCGCCAATGCAACACCCCCGCAGCAGTTTCCCATTTGCCCGTGAGAGGGACACCCGTGCAGGTGCTTGAAAAGAGGGAGAAATATTCTGTGTTTGTCGATAGCGAGCGTGGTGGGTAGGAGGAGGATGAATAGCAGGACAACGAGTGCCGAGAGTCAGAGTTGTGTCTATCATATACACACACAACTAAATGTATATGTTTTAGCACACACGCAGTAAAGGGAGGAGAGAAAGAAAGGGGGAGGGGGGGGGGGGGGGGGAGAGAAAGAGTGTGTGTGTGTGTGTGTGTCGGTTTGTACGTCTGTATACAAAACGTATATGAGATATTTGTTTATATATGAGTGTATTTATGTGTGTCTGTATATGCACACGCAAGAACAACAGACCAGCAGCGATGGGGGAGGGGGAGAGGGGGGCGGGAGAGTGGGGAAAGGGGGGTGATGAACACTTGGAAAGGAAATGCGCCTATGATATGCGGGGTCGTGTGCGGATGTGGAGCGTATTCAGAAAGAGGGGAGGAGGAGGAGGAGGGGGAGGAGGGGGTGGGAGTGGGAGTGGGGGTGGAGGAGGGGGTGGGGGGTAGAGAATGCACGAGAAGCCTCTTTGTCTTCCCTCAATGCAGTGGTTTGACGTCAACACCGTATCCACGCAGACACCTTTCGTCCTGTCAGATAAATACGCACGCACAGAGAGAAAGATATAAAAAAAAACGAAGAGGATGTCGAGAAGTGGGGAGTGTGGGAGAGCACCTAGGATTTCAATACACGGTATGTAAGCACACCATCCACACATATGTATTTACATACACATTTATAAAGACATGTGTGTCTCTGTGTGTGTGTGTGTGTGTGTGTGTTTTAGAACGGTAGAAAAAAATGGAAAGGGGGAGGAGAGGGGAGGAGGGAGACTGAGGTGATCAAACCCACGCGCAGTCCGAGCGCGTACGGTCAAACACGAAAATTCAACACAATCGTCACGACGAGGGGAGTCACAGCGGTGGCCCCCCCCCCACCCCCGCGCGAAGAAATAAAAAGAAACGCCAACGCCATCCCCCTCCCCCTAAGCAAGCAGGAAAAAAAAACGTGCAAGAAGCAGCAACCACAGGGGTCACCACACGAGCGGCACCGTCACCACCACCCTCTCTGTGGCTGTGAGTAATCCCTCCCTCCCTCCTCCCACCCACTCACCCATCCCCTGCCCTGTTGGTTACCGTCCGTTGCCGCGCGGTGCCCTTGCCGTCGAGTTCTGACGCCGCTGTCGCGCTCGCTTGCGCTCCTCCCGCTCCAGCTCATCGGCCTCCATGTGCTCCTCACGCTCCTTCACACGCATAAAGTTAATGAAGTCTTTTTTGCTAATAAACCCCTCAAACTTCGAGTAGCGACAAACGAAAATGTGATGCGTGCCCAGTGACTGAAAGAGGTAGAGCAGCTTCTTCACTGAGCACTCCGGCTCCACCTGCAGGAGGCAGGCCTCCAGAAGGTTTGTCAGATCCACCTCGAGGAAGGTCGGGTCAGACGAGTATGATGGAGCTGTCTTGAAGCGAAGGTACGTATCGAGGCTCACATCGCTGTTGTTCGCCGCGGCCACCTGGATCGCTCGTAACAGCTTCTTTGTGGGCGCGTAGCCAAGCAGTGTCATGTCGTTGGCGGACTCGACCACCGGGAAGCCGATAACGTTCATCACGCTCAAGAGCTCGTTGATGTCGCGCACCTGCAACCCGTACGCCGTCAGCACAGTAAACTGTTTGCCCTGGTAGACATCCTCAGCCACGAAGTCGAGGTGGAACTCCTTTTTCGGGTCCAAGTAGGGCAGCTTCTGCTCCTCAATAAGTATTTCATACATGCCCTTCACCCCAACCGCCCTGCCGGCCGCCTTGGCGCACAGGATGCCCACAATGACGGGAACCATGTACTCCAGGGAGCCCGTCAGCTCAAACATGATAATTGCCAGGCAAATGGTCATGTGGGTGACGCCCGTGAGCATGGCAGCCGCGCCAACGATCGCGTACACGCCGGGAATGACACACAGATCCTGGTCATAGCACTCTGTAAAGATGTACGAACTGGAGTACGTCTCTTGCAATGCACGAAACATCATCCCAAAGGCGCGGCCGTACAGTGCACCAATCGTGAGCGACGGCACAAGGACCCCAGCAGGTAAAAATATGCCGACGGTGTACATGAACATAATAAATTTTGCCGTGGCGGTGACCAGTAGAGAGAAGAACGCACGCATGTCGCTGTCCACGCACATCTCAATTTTGCTTGTTGGGGTGCAGTCCTGGAAGCAGTCGCCCAGTAACTCCAACATGCTACCGGAGGCGTACGGTGTAACAAAGTTTACGATACCGGTGACAGCAGCCACAACCGCCACCTCGACTAGCCGCCACTGCCTCACGTGCTTCTTGCGCCACCGATAGACGCGCAGGTTGACGACGCTGAAGGCCGATCCCATAAACCCGCCAAAGCATCCGATTGCAGCAAACATGGGAAACTCAAAGAAGTGCCAGTTGTGCTGGTAGTTGACGCTGAACTGCACTATGCGGCCCGTGTGCCAGAGATCCACGTGCGACTGGAGCAGCACCGCCGTCACCCCACAAATGAGCGCCGCCATGAGGGCATTGAAGTTGTAGGACGTGGAGACGTCCTCCAGGGCAAATATGACACCACCGACGGGAGCGCCAAAGGCGACGGCCATGCCACCGCCTGCGCCGGCCGTGATGAGCTCGCGCTTCTTGGCTTCGTGGTGATAGCTTGGAAAGACACTGGAGACGATGCCGCCGACGCAGGCGCCGATGTGAACAAAGGGGCCCTCCTTTCCAACCGTCAAGCCGGACCCGGTAGAGAAACACATGCTGATCACCTTTGTGA
Source organism: Porcisia hertigi (assembly GCF_017918235.1). Lineage (NCBI taxonomy): Eukaryota > Euglenozoa > Kinetoplastea > Trypanosomatida > Trypanosomatidae > Porcisia > Porcisia hertigi. The sequence goes on from NC_090560.1 coordinate 24,792, forward strand.
CGAGCGTCCAGCCGCCAAGATATCGCCGGACGTGGTGACCAGAGACGATCGTCTTCACCTCGGCGATGCCACCGCCAGAGGCGTAGGGCGCGTAGGTTTTGCACAGGTACGCCGCCGTGATGGCGGCCAGAGTAGAGAAGCTCACGTACATCACAAAGTCCACGAATGCGACGACCAGATTGTCGCGGCCAAGAAAAAACTCGCCCCAGGAGTAGTAGTCCTCGCACTCGTTGCCATGAACGCAGCACATGTTGCGGCCCAGCCAGAAGTAGTACGCGCAAATGCCGGAGCGAAAGGCGCTCACCCAATGCGCACACGCGTCGCTGAAGACGCCGATGCAGCCGAGCGCGATGCCGCAAGCCAGGGCAGCCAAGAAAGACTGACCTTTGGGGCTGTACATGGACCAGGTGTCTCCAAGCGACGAGGATGCGGGAGCGGCAAGGCTATGGCGTCGCCGCCGCAGCATCTCCAGATCCGCTGCCTCCATGTAGCTGCTGGTGCAATCGACTGTCGACCAGTCCGCATCTGGAACATGCGTGACCAAATTCGTGATAATCTCGCTGACGCCTTCGTCACCTCTGTTGCCACCGCGAGCATGATCTCCACAAGCACTGCCCTGGCAGCCTGTCCGTGTCATCAAGTCCATCATTCAAAAGTGAAAGGGAATATGAGAGGCAGTCCTCCGTTTCCACAATTATATATACGTTAGTGCGAGTTTTAACGGGGGGGGGGAAGCGAGAGAAAAGAAGTTTAAAAGTCTCAGGTCCTCGAATAAAAAGAGGGAAAATGCCAAAGGGACGCAGCTGAGCGGAGAGGCGCGTCCCATGACCCACCATATAAGAACAACGATACGTGTCCTACCACCAAATTATATATATATATATATGTGTGTATACCTCAGTGTGTGTGTGTAATGTGTTAACGTATCCCCATGTCTGTGTTTTTACTTTGGAAAAAAAAAGAAAGTGGGCGGGAGGGGGGGGGGGGGGAAGGAGAGCAAAGAGTAGAAGTAGTGTAGTAGTAGTTGCAAGTGGGGTGGTGAGGAGAAAGCTGACACTTGAGCCAGGGCAAGACAAGGAGGAAAGGAAACGCGATCGAGGAAAAGGCGTGGGTGTCATAACAGACATCTGCGCGCGTGTCTACATACTTTATTTTAATCGTCAAGCGATTACAGAGATCTCTGCAGTCCGGAAGGCGTTGAGGACGGGGGGGACAGGGGGGGGGGGGGGGCACGGAGCAGCACGAGCAAAGAGGTAAACCGCAGAAGAAGGAGGAGTGAAGAAGAGAGAAGAGGAGCGACTGGGGATGATATTGCACCAAACCGCAGACAGTCAAGGGAGGGAGGGGAGACGCACGGCCGTAGACCGCAACAGCAACCATCTCCAAAGTGCTGGAAGCCACATATGTGAGCAGCGCAAGGGCAAAGAAGGCACGCTGAGGGGGGGGGGTTAAGCGAAGCCAACTCTCACTCACCCACCTACCTCCGCAGGGAAGAGTGTGCTCGACAGGTGAGAAGGTGTGGGATGAACACCTCTCCCCTCCTCCCCATCCGCCTCTTCATCTCTCGACTCCCCCATCCCTTTGTCCTCTGGATCGCGGTTGTTCGAGGACTTTACTCCGTCACTGAATCTTTGCCTTCACAGCGCACACGCTTCAGGTGTTCTACGAGCTGTGCCTCCTGGTGACGGCGTCGCTCATCCTCGAGGCGATGCTTCTCCACCTCCTGCACAGAGCGGTCGAACGCGCTTCCGATGCCGGCGCTGCCACCGGTGGTAGAAGCCGTCGTAGACCTCACGCCGAATGCCGAGGCGAACTTGGCGGCGGTCTTCGCATTCTCGGTCCTCTGCTGCACCTTCAGCTGACGCTTGGCGGCAACAAGCAATGACTGGTACAGCTCAGCGCACTCCCGTTCGACCGTGACGGTGTCTACCCCGGCCGCCTCGCGCTCCTCTCGGTACAGAAAAACGCGCAGTCGTACCTCGCGCAGAGCACGATGTGAGTCGAGCCGTGCTGCCATCTCACGGTTCTCGCCTTGAGCACGGCGTTGCTCGAGGGGGTTGATCGATGCCCCGCCCTCCACCGCTGTTGCGCCCTGCTCCGCAGGTGCCCGGCCCGCTGCGGAAACGTTCACACGGCTGCGCTGGACATAACCGCTCAGTCCAGTGCCTTTGACCGCGGCAGCCTCCACACCGTTGTACATGACGGTGTGGGTTTTTTTTTGGGGGGGAGGGGATCTGTGTCGACTGCACTGTAGCTGCCGCCTCGTTGAGCGAGAGTAACCCTTCACCTGCCGGATACGCACGCCGTGTCGTTGCACCTATGGGATTACTAGAAGGGGGGGAGAGGGGGGAGGAGGAGGAAGAGGAAGAGGAAGAGGGGAGGAGAGGAGAGGAGGTAGAGAAAAATATGACGAGACGACATGAAAATTGAAGTGCGGATGCGGCAGTGGAAGAGATGGGGGAGGAGGGGGGATTCCCACGGGTGCCGCCGCCACGATTCTGGCGCAGGGAAGCCAAAAGCCCCCGACGCAGTCGCTCGCAGACAGTCACGCGTGCAGCGGTGGTGTGCGTGCGGGGACACACGTATACACACACACAGACATACATGTATATATATATATGTGTGTGTGTGTATACATGTATGAGTGAAGTGCTCTTGCTCGCATTGTCACGATAGGCGCATCAGCCAGTGCGACGACGACGAGGCTCCCCCCTTTCCAGGGAAACCCCCTCCTCCTCCTCCCATTTCTACCACACACACACACACACACCTCTGCCACCACCACCACCCCCTGGGTGGGCAGGAATCAGATGGCGATGGGGGGATGGAGAGGGTAGGGAGAGGGAGAGGGAGAGGAGGTACACACAACAACATGTATCCTGTCGCTGCAATGTTTTTTTTTTTATAGCCGACTACGGTAGGCCTCATCTAGCAACGTCTCACCGTACTCCCGCTCCAAGTCGCGTACGAGCGCGAGGGCCAGAGCACCGAGTAGGTCGCGCGCTTGCACAAACCGCTTCTTCTGCTCCGCCTCCGTCTCCAGTGCGAAACGTTGGGTGAGTTCTGGGACTTCCCACCGCCGCTGCACTCGGCATGCCTTGCGCAGCTCGTGCGACTGCAGGCGCATGAAAAGCGGCTCGCCTTCGTACAGGTCATCCTGCAGTTTGCGCGTTGAGCGCTCGTGAAAAACGGAGGGGTTGCGCGGACTCCACAACGTCCAGCTCTGACGCGCGTCCGTCGTGTCCTGCATCACCGTCCAGTGTGCTGGCGTCGCTGATACCAGTAGTGGATCAGAGAAATCTGAGCTGGAATAAGTGTATAACGGTGAGCATGACGCCGATGGTCCAGCACTGCGAATAGAGCTCTCCTGTGCAGCTTGCGTGTCTGTGTAGCGCCGCTGATAGCGGTCGCTCGTCCGCCCCGAGTAGGGTGCATCGACGCTGACGTAGACGTCGTACGTGTTGCGCTGCCGGCGCGCGCCAGCCAAAGAGGACGAGGACTGTCGGCTGACATCGATGCCGATTTCTTCCATGGCGGCCACCGCCAACGGATGCACCGTGCCGAGATGGTGCACACCCCCGCTGCAAACAAACAGACGGCCACCAGTATAAGCCCGCAAGAACGCCTCAGCCATCTGGGTCCGTGCTCGGTTTGTGACACCAGCAATGATGATACCACGGCAGACGCTCATGGCGCTGTGCTTGAGAGTCTGGTGATGTAAAACTTGCAAGTACGTATTTTGTACAGGGCCGGGGTGCATACAAAGAAGCGGGGGAGGGGAGGGGTTGATTGGGAGAGGGGGAGGGGAACACACACACGAGCGTGCAACACGCACGGCGGCCGTGAAAAAGTAAGCTCTTTCGGGGATGTTTTTTTGGGGGGGAGGGGGGGAGAGGAGAGGAGGGGAGGAAGCCCGCGAAGTAACACGCAAAGAAAGACCGACGGATGCTTCATTCCCTCTCTGTTTGCTTGTTCATTTGTTTTTTTCATTGCCTCCCCCTCACTCAGTCACAGATAATAATGTTAGAATGAGATGAAGACACGGCGCACTCACCACTCGTCTTTTTTTCTGGCGTGTAGATGTTTGTGTTAAAGGTCTGCACAGCAGTGACGAACACACCGCCCCCTCCCTCCCTCCGCCGCCGCTGTCAAGAACTGCCTTGGATGCGAGGAGAAAGGAAACGAAAGAGAAGGGGGAGGAGGGGAGGGGGAGCGGCGGCGGCAAATGGTAACGAAAACCAGAGATGAGATGGTCCTCGACCGAGAAGGTGAAATCACTGCTGTGCAGCAGTTGTCGTCTGAACACCAGTGTTTGATGCAGAGGAGCGGTGAGGCGAGACGTGTGGTGGTGTATGTAGACGCAATGCCCACGGAAGAGAAGCGGTGCTGAAGCGGGCGCGCGTGTGAGATGCGATCGCACATGTGGTCTTTCCTTGGCCCTCCCTGACTAGCAATGCCCCTCCTGTCGACTCTATGGGTCGCCTAACTCCTCCCCCCCTCCCCCTCCCCCGGCCCTGGCCCTGCCCCTGCCCCCCCCCCCTTTTTTTTTGGATTAGGCCTTAGCAGTCGGCAGGCGCACCGTGACATCGATATAACCAGCTTTGATGGACTTCACCTTCACAGCTGCAGTCAGGAATGAGTCCGTGCGGAGGTCCTCCATGACAGTGGGGTAAAGGGATTGACAGCCGCGCTTGCTGTGCTTGCCCTCCCCTGTCACGATGCGCAGTTGGCCAATACGACGATTTTGGCAAAGGTGGATCCGACGAACCAGTACGTCGTGCACCTCATAAGTGTAGAAGCCATGGAGATCGAGTGTGCTCGTCGCATCTGCGCGTAGCCGCTCGTGTTCCAGGGCCAGCATCGCCAAGCGGTTCAATCGGTTGTACTCGAGACCGAGTCGATGGCCCTCGCAGCTCAAGAGCTTCGCGGTTCTGCCGTCGCCTCTCACAAAGGCGGCGCTGGCCTGGCCAAGGACACGGCAGCGCTGCGACTGTACTAGGCAAGCTTGCTCCCGCACCCGCCGCCAGTCGCCAAACGCGAGTATCTCTTTTTCGGCTGCCAAATAGGCGTTATAGGCCTCCGCGCTCGTCTCCGCTGGAGCCTCATGTGCAACGTGGGCGGTGTTGGTGTCGCCTGCTGCTGCCGCCGCCGCCGCAACTGCTGTCGTTGCCGTCGAACAACTCCGCTGCCCCGACAACACCACCGCGTCGCTGGAAAGTGTCCCCTCAGGCACCACTGGAGTCACGGTAGATTCGAAGTGAAGCATCTCCTTCGTCAAATCATTCAAAGCAGTGATCGCGCGCTTCCACTGGCAGTCTGCGGAGCAGAAGGCACAACGCACCACGTCGGCGTCGAGGCCAGGGAACATGGCGCAGAGTTTCTCTACCCGGAGCTGGTCGGCTGGCGCCATAGTCGTAGTGCTCCCATTCCATATGGCTGACCGAGCCACCCTCTCTTGTGCACAGAGAAGGGCATTGTACGACTCGGAGAACACCCCATGATGCTGCGACAACACCACCTCAATCGCTGTCGGTTCGACTGCTGGAAAGAGGGACACGAGTGTTAAAAGGGCGTTATGATGCTCGGTTGTCTTTGCTGCTGCCGCGTTGGCCGAAGCCTCCTCGCTCGCCTCTGCCTCCTCAGCGGCCGCCAACGCAAGAGCAGCAGCCACGTCGTCCACATCGGCCGTGGTTGAGACGGCATCAAGGCGAGCAACAATGTCACTCGCGGAAACGGGGTCTCCGCAGCTCATGCGAAGCGCCTGCAGCACCACAACCGGCTTGACATCTGGGAATACCCCCAGCAGACGCACGAAAATGTCGAACTCCGAGGCGCTGATGAAGTCACCGCCGTCACCATCGCCGTTATTCTCTGTTGCCGCAGGATTGGCTGGGCGCAACGCCTCCGACAACATTGCGAGGTCTTCCCCAGACGGCAGCGTTCGCGAGGGTGATGAACCACCTGGCAACGTGTCACGACCCGAGACTGACGCCGTCGCCGTCTGAAAAAAGCCGTCCTGGAGGCGATTTCTCGGTGTTCTGGTGTGCCGCAAGTCCCTTCCCGTGTCGGCGACGTCCACCGCCCACGGCGCCGGAGCGCTTCGAGCGATAAGCTTGGCGTTGAACTCCTCCTCTGTTTCGTGGCGATAATGACAGTCGTCGGCGCTGTAGCGGCAAACTCCTCTAAGGAAGTGCACGCAGACGTCGGCGTCACGGTCGATGTAAGCGCAAGACTTACCGTACTTGCAGCTGCCGTATTGTTCGACACACGGATGATGTGCACGACGGAGACGAGCGGGGGTCGTCTGTGCAGGAGGGAAAGATGATAATGATGAGGTCGGTGGTGTTGTAATCTTGAGTGAAGGGGACTGCGCAACACCAGCCATGTTTTTAAGCAAATCGAGGAACGGGGTCGGGTGCGTCCCCACCTCTGCTCCTGGACCTGATCTAGTGGCGCCGTCACCTGGCTGATCGACCTCCTCGTTGTCTGTAGTATCCGTCCCCTTGACTTCGAACGTGTACAGCGACGACGGTAGCATGGGTTCGGTGTACGATGGGGCAGACCCTCGAAGGCGGTTGAAGTCCGAGGCGAGCGGCGGCGGAGCGACCAGCTGTGCATGCGCCACGCTACCACTGTTGTTGCTACCCTCATTGCCAATTGCGCAGGCGTCGGCCTCGTCATGGATAACCTCCGCGACCTGAACCTTCGACCCCATCCCGTCGACGGCATGCACGCGGTAGAGCACGTCACCGCTCCGCAGATGTTCTGCGGAGTCGCCGTCGTCAGTACTGTCCCAGACATAATTACGAATGTCAACGCCATCAATCATGTGGCGACGTCGGCATGCATTTTCGTAGATGCAGGAGCCTCGAATGTGATTTATGCAGACGTCGCCGGGCATATCCCTGAAGAGACACCTCTCACCGAACTGGCACGACCCGAACTGCACGACACAGGGATGATGCCGCTTTTGCTGCTTGCGTAGGGTCTCGGTGACGGGAGAGGGAGCGAGCAAGCTGGACGCCGGAGGCGGTTTCGTTCGTTGTAGCGATGGAATGGCAGCCGAAAGGGGGCCACTCGACGTGCACGCCCCTTTTACCCCGCGCGATCGTTGCTGCTGCTTCAACTCCTGATCACGCTGCCGCTCGAGAATGAGCAGGGCAGTCTGTAAATTGTTTCCAGCATCCTTGAGTGCTTGGATGGCCTTGGTCTTGCTGAACCCCTTCTCTGTCAGTCGCGTCACGTTATCGTGGTGACCCCTGGAACTGGGCTTCATCCTTTTTTTTCTGTGCAGCGCCAGAAAGCCAACAACACATACACAGCAAAGCGGTATGAGCCACGTGACAGGATGAGGAGGAGGAGGAGGGGGGGAGGGGGGTAACAGAAGCCGCACCCGTTTTCCCCCTTTTATGTGTGCGAGTGTGTGTCGCTGCTTCATGCACGGGGGATCCATGGGCAGGGGAAAAAAAAAAGAGCGGAGGCGAAGGAGAAAGAGAGAGATGAAGAACGGCTGCCCTGCTGCTCCTGCTGTTATTTTTTGTTATTATTTCTTTTTTTTTTCGGGGGGGTGAAAGTAGGGGACGAAGCCAGGAAGAAGCAGGCGTCGCCACTTGTCGCCGCTGCTGTCTCTGCGAGTTCGCGCTAGCGAGGTGTTTACGCGAGAAGCGAAGTAGTAAAACCAGACACACACACAGACACAGACAGACAGCAAGCGAGGTCAAGACAGAGGGACTTCGGGGATTGGTCAAATGGGGTGGGGTTGGGGTGCTGGAGGAGGGGGTGGGGGGTTCTAGTATAGTACATCGAACATGATCCGAGAGAGGAGGGGGGCATTGAGAGAAATGAAGAAGCACACAGAGAGAGACACATGTGCGTGTGCCCAAGACAGACGATCCGGGAGGACGATGGGGAGGAAAAAAAAAGGGGGGAGGGGACAACCTAGGTGATATACACACACACACACACACACACATCCTTCCTTTGTGCAACAAGCAGCGACGAACCGCAGTGTGATACACAAAAGAATGTACAAGCAAACGTCGCCACGCGTTACAACACACTATAGAGGAGAAGTGCAGCCGCACCCATGCCCCACTGTGGAGCCCACAAACGTCTCCAGTCTGTTTGGCCCGGATCTGATCGGACTCTCTCATGTATTACACCGCATACGCTGCCTTTTCCCTCAGACACTCTTTTCTTTACACTGTCGGGTCCAGCACGTCACAGTTGGTGATCACGATTGCCGCTTTCGGGGCCTGGTTGTGGCGCACCTCCACTGCGTGGATCGCATCCACCACGTGCATGCCGTCTACTACTCGACCAAAGGCAACATACTTTCTGTTCATCCACGACATGGATCGACGCGTAATGTAGAACGCGGAGCTGTTGGTGTGCGGACCGTCATTACACATGCCGATAATCCCAGCCGCGTCGTGGGGAACAGTGTAGGCCTCATCTGGAAAGCATCGGCCGTAGCACGAGTAGCCACCATTGCCGGTGTGCGCCCCCGTCACGTCACCCGCCATCACCCACGCATCCTTCAAGGTGCGGAAGAACGTAGTGCCCTTGTAGCCGATACGCTGCACTTGCTGCGCTGGCGGTGGGTCGAATGAGTTGGAGTCCTCAACGATATCGTCTCTGAGAACTGTAGTGCCACGGCAGAGCTCGCAGAAATTTTTACAGGTCAGCGGTGTCAACGTGGAAAAAAGCTCGAACAAAATTCGTCCCACTGGGACGTCATCAATGGAGATATCCATCCAGCAGTACTGGCAGTCGCGTGAAGCGAGGAAGGTTCTCCACGCATGCTGGCCTCGCGCGGTGTAGTAGTCCTCCGTGGGGACAGGCTTGTAGTGCGTGTGAGCACCGATGCTGTCCAGAAACATCGCTGCAGTAAGGAGCTGTTGTGGCATGCTCCCATTGGCGTGCTGGACCACCAGTACTGTGACAGACTCGTTGGCAGCTGCAGATGTCGTGGTACTCGGCTCATTGCTGTCAGCAGACGATGTGTTTGCTGGTTGTTGCCGCTGCAGAGGTATCTGCCCCGCGGCTGCCCACGCATCCCGTCGCTCTGAAAACTCTCGTGGAAGCTCTTGCGTCACGGCGACCACATATGACTCGGGAAAGTTCTCATTGACGTACGCGGCCGCCTCTGCACACCGCTGGAAATCGGGCGCCGTGATAAACCCGTAGACGGTGAACGAAGCGATGCACGCCATGGTGACGGGTGACGGATACACTCCTACACCCACTCACCAAGACACAGAGAGAGAGAGAAAAGAGAGAGAGAGAGAGACGCACACACACAAAGAGAGAGGAGACGATGTATGCGAAGGCTTACACACACACAATGGCCCCTGAGGGAAGTCGCCCAAGGGGGAGGGGGAGATAGGAAGGGGGAGGAAGAGAGTCATATTGGAAGATGGAAACGAAAGAAATGGGCTCTGACAGCAGCTGCAGATGGGTGTCGTCGGACACCACCACAGAAGGTGTACACGTAGGCGAACGTACCGCCTACACCTAACGCCTTGTCAAAACACAGCAAGGTTGGTAGTTCCGTACTCCCACTCACTGATTTGTGCGGCTTGGCGCGCAGGCTAGCGCTCGATCATCTTTCCCTGGCATTTTTTTTGAGGGGGTCTTTCGTCTCCGATGACACACTTGTGTATACTTCGCCGTGCAATGCGTGATGTCGCGACGAGCTCACGTCGGCTAAACTACCAGTGAACTTCGTTTTACTGGCTGAGGTCGCGTGGGGATAACCACGCTCACCTTTGCTCTACGTCAGCGTCTATGAAGCATGACCTCCTCCCATCGCGACCCCTCGCGGAAGGATGGAAAAAAAAAACGAAGCCTCTCTTCGAACATTGTCTAAAATCGAGAACACGTCGTTCCCAGAAGAAAAAGAATGGGAGCGGAGAAAACACACGTCTTATTGTTTATTGTTTTTTTTATTTTTTTTTGCGTGTAACTTTCTGTCTGTGTGTGTGTGTGTGTGCGTGTGTGTAATGAGTGCGCTGCACATTGACCGACTCTGCGCAGATAACAAAAAAAAAAACACGTGCCAAATCTAACACCCCCCCACACACACACACACAGACAGACAGACAGACACACCTGCCGCCTCGAAGGTCTCCTCTGAACAGCATCATCCAAGAATTCTCCTGTCGACGTCAGGAGTAATACACAGCACCGTCGTCAGGTGAGCAACCTCTCACTGCCACTACAAGTGGTCTTTGTTTTTGGCAAGGTGAAAGTGCGGCGGGCAGGGGGGGGGAGAAGCTTTCGTTTTTTGTTGTGGAATTGAGAGTGGGCACATCCAAACCGATGCCATGCGAGACCTGCTCAACCCCCCCCCACACACACCATCACCACCACCGACACATACACACACACACATACACGAAGATGCCCAAATAGTTTTTTATGTTTGATTGCCCGCCTCCGAAAAGCTGCGGAACTGCTGCTTCAACCGCGAGTAACGCGCTTTTCCTTCGGGGCTGCTGTTGCAGTAGACGCTGAGACCGCCTCCCAGTAGTGCTGGGGTGCCACCAGAGAGTAGCGTGAAAGACAAAATAGCAGATGCAACCCAGCAGTGAGTTCGCAGGAGTGCCTCGATGTCGTCTGCGAGGGTGCCATGCACCCCAGTGGGGGGGCCTAAGTTCCACTTGAGACTGCCCCAAACCCCTGAAAGTGTGCCACTACTACCTGGTGTGGCTGTGGCGACGACATTGGAGCTCGACGTGTTCTTGGAAGTGATGGCGTCGTGGAGAATGGGGAAGGCGAGTTGGGCGATGCTCAGACCACCCACGAATTGGAAGAGTATCTGAGGCGTTGTGCGGTACATCGGTGGTATGGTGTCCGAAAGGGTGGGGGGAAGGGGGGAGGGGGTAGGGTCACCACACACGTTGGCGTCTCGACGTGTTCAGCAAAGGAAAGGCAGTCGAGCACGTCCGCTATACCCAAAAGAAAAAAAAAAGAAAAGAGGGGGGGTGAAGGAGGAGGAGGAGGGAATGCAAGTGCAGTTATGAGGACCACTTCCATTTGCAGAGTGTCATCGAGGCCATCACGAAAGAGTAAAACATATATAAATACTACATATCAGATTATATGGCAGTGTACAGCCACCTCCCCGCGTGTGTGCATGTATACGGTGGGGGGGGGGGGAGAAGGGAGGGGAAGAGGCGGTGGGGGTTACACCACCATGCCGGTCCCCTTTTTTTGTTTGTTTGGTGGTGTTGCTTTTTTTTTAAAGTCTTTAAATTCTTGACAGCCCCGAATGGTGCCAAAGAGGAATGATCTAGAGATGTTGCGTACATGTACGGATGGTGATGTAAAGAGAAGGAGAGGAAGCGAGTGAGGGGAGGGAGGGGGAGGGGAGAGGAAGGAGGGAGGGGGAGGGAACCCCGTGTAAGGCGTAGATCTAACGGGAGGGTAAAAAAAAAAACGTTTCCTTCCAAAAGGGAAGAAACGGGCCTACCAAGATGGTGCGTGTGTGTGTGTGTGTATGGAAGGGGGGGGGGGGGGGAGAGACCAGCTGAAGCACGCAACATCACCGTTTCCAGTGTCGAGCGTGCATACGCACAGACAAACATACAAACACAAAAAAAAAGAATTTATGGCTGCACAAGAGGGGTGGGGGAGATGAGGAGGCGGTGTGAAGAAGCCCTAGTAGAGACCCTACTCCCCTCTCAGGAGCTGGAGCGGCACGATGCGAACTCGGCGGAGCTGCATCCATCGCTCGCCCACCCCCGCGCCCCCCCCCTTTGCTGGCGCCGACACAAAAGGGGTTGCGCCACCGTCGGTGTTGCACCAAAATGGGGGACATTAGCGATTTCACACGATGACGTCTGTACTGGGCAACGTCTATTGTTGGTACCACTTTGGAGGACATCGCAGCATCGCTAACACGCGCTCCCGAGCGGCTCGTTCAAGAGAGGCAGCAGTAATGGCGCCCCGCCACTGCCTCATCGACCGCCGTCACGCCGGGAAAACGCTGGGCCTCGAGAGAGACCGCTCGCACAAACCTCAGACTGTAGGGGTGGCATAACCCTCGTTGCACTGCAAGCCGGAAGAGACGACAAATATGGGGATCCCAGCGAATCGGTCATCACGGAGGTCGCTGGCGTCGTCATGCGTGCATCCATGCCGAAGACCCCCCCCCTCTTCAATGGTTTGCGAAGCCGTCGTAGCCCTCTCTCGCGACACATTCGTTGGGGAGCGAGCCCTCTACATCGACGCGATGGCGCCGAGAAGCATCGCCTGTCTCCTGCAGGTCGTGTGATCGGCTGCGCAATCGCGTCATCGTCTGCTGAGACGGCGATGCTTGCGATGGCGCTGGTGAGAGAGATTCTGTGCAGCACATGCGCTCCGGTGAGGCCAAAGGGGAGTACACCCGCTGTGCAACATGGCGCCCCCCTGCGTCCGCAGCGACCGTCTCTGTCAGCACAGACGCGTTGTCGCTAACGTTACATACACCTTCAATCTTGCACAGCTCCTCGCGCAGCTGCGAGCGAACTTGCCCAGGGTGCAGCAGCTCCAGCTGCTCTGCTGTGCTGGTGTGCACCAAGTCCTCCATGACAAACATGCTGCGCAGCTGCACACGCGTGAAATAGCGGTAGAGATCGCCGTCGGCCTGGGGTGTGGGCGACCGTCGGCGTCCTCCGCTGCTGTCGCTCTTGGTGGACTGTAGTGCTGCCATGCGCTTAAATATTTGGTTGCGATAAATCTTCTCCTCGACCGTGCCACACGTCACCAAGCGGAAGATCACAACGTCGCGCTGCTGGCCAATGCGGTGTACGCGGTCCACAGCCTGGTCATCCGCTGACGGGTTCCAGCTGGGGTCGAGCAGCACCACAGCCGAGGCACCGGTGAAAGTCAGCCCGACGCCGCCGACCTGCGTTGTGAGCAGACACACCCACACGCCGGCATCGCTGTTGAAGCGGTCGACCTCGGCGCAGCGGCGCTCGCTCGGCATGTCACCATCCACCTGCGTGTGTGCCAGTCTCCACTCCCGCAGGAGAAAGCTCAAGAGGTGCAGGAGGCGCTTGGAGCGGGAGAAAACGAGCACCTTGCGCTGGTCTGAAACGCAACGCACGACCAGCCGCAGTGCCACCCACAACTTAGAACCACTAAAAATATCGCCGAGCTCCGCCACCGGCGCCTCGTACGGGTGGCGCGCCAGGGCGGTGACGAAGGCCTCGTCCACGAGGCTCAGCCAGGGATGGCTGCATATCTGTGACAGCATTGTCAGAAGAAGCAAGGGATTCGACGACAGACTAGCCGTTGCGGCAGCGGCTGAGGTGTCATCAGCGCCAGGGCAGCTACCTGTCACTATGCCCTCCTCGCCAACAGAGCTGTCAGCGATGTCCACGTCCACAGCGCCGTCACGCGCGGTGGTCACCTCCTTCGAGTTCAAGAAGGCCGCGTACAACTCCTGTTGAACGTTCGTCAGGCGCACCCAGACAACGACATCCTCCTTTCTACTCGACAGCACCCCTGTGGCGACATCCCTCTTCTCACGGCGAAGCATAAATGGGCGGATGGCGGCTTGCAGCCTCGCCAGCTCACCCGCAGCGGCCTCGCGTTGGGCCGCGCTGGCGTCGCGCTGGTTTCCACGCAACAGCGTTCCGCTGACGGCGTTGAAGCTCGACTTCTCCATGTCGATGATCGACCCATCGAGGAAGCGAAAAATGCTCCACATGTCATTGAAGGTGTTCATGAGTGGCGTGCCAGTCAGCGCGATCTTGTGGCGCGCTGAGAGGGTCAAAGCCTTCTTGAAGACAGAGGTGGTGGAGTCCTTGATCCAGTGCACCTCGTCCAGCACAACATAGTCAACAAGAGTTGCGCTCATGTCTGCCGCGTCCTGCCGCAGCACACCATAAGTCGTGAGCAGCACACACGGGAGCCCGTAGCGCAATTTTTGCCACCGCGCCTGCCGCTTCGGACGAGACTCGCTGTGAATGACTTCGACGAGTGGGGCGAGCGACACTCCACCCCACTCGGCAATGGCGGCCGTCCACACTGGGACTAAAGTCGGTGGGACGATGAGGATTGTCGTTTTCACCATTTTATTCGCGTAGAGCTGGCCGAGGAAAACGGCCACTTGCACAGTCTTGCCGAGGCCCATCTCATCTGCCAGAAGGCAGGCACGAGACTTGCAGTGACGTGAATAGAGCCACTGAACGCCCTCGCGTTGATGCGGGTAGAGTCGCCTGTCAATGTCCGGTTGAATGTGGAACAACGGTGGTGAGGGCGATGGCAGTGGCGGCAGCTGCGGCGACGTCTCCGCGGATGCGAATACCGTGCTTTGAACGCGCCGCGTCTCATCTGCGTCATTGGCATTATGACAGGAGCGTTGGGTGTCCGCCTTACCGGTGTTCGGAGTCCCCGTCTCCGTGTTCACACACGTCTCCCGCAGCGACCCAGAATAGGAGTGTCGGTGCACCGCAGATGGGGAGGTCGAAGAAGCAGCCACGGTGTGAGCGCCGGACTTGGTGCTACTGCCGCATGGCTTGGACGGCGTCCAAGAGAGAAGATCATTCAGCAGATCGTCGTCGTCCTCCATTGGGCCCCTTCCTCTGAGTATGTTCCGTACCTGCAGCAAGTGTGTGCGTGTGTGTGTGTGTGCGTTTGTGCTATCTCCCTGCCTAATATATATATATATATGTGTGTGTGTGTATATACACAGGAAGAGAAGTGAAGGAGAGAGAGGAGAGGGGGTGGTGGTGGTGGTGGTGGTGAGAGGTATGCATATCCATGCCAAGAGGCTGCATGATCAACCAAGGAAGGCATCTCTGGATATAATTTTCTCTGTGGGGAGGGGGCCAACGGGCTGTGATGCCCCACCACCACCAGAACATCAATATACACACACAAGCAACTTAAACCCTCCATAAAACTGCAGGCTCAGTGCCGCCTGGCTTGGCCTGCCTTGCAAGTCTGTCTCCCGCGGACGCGTCGACAAGGGCCAACATCACTCAGCCAGCGTGGTCGCATCGTTTCTCTTTCTTTCTTTCCTAGCCCCCCCCCCTTTCCCCAATCGGCCTCTCCCCCTTCAGTCGTTCTCCTCGCGGATGGGAAGCAAGCCATTGTCGCGGATGTAAGAGGATCGGATGCGAAGCTTCGACCCACGTAAGCTTTGTACACCGTAGAGGGCATTCAACTCGATCGTGGAGGCGATCACCTGCACCCCCTTCACAACTCCGCCTTCGAGGAAGAGCCCGTTGCCGCCGTTATTTATGAGGCTGGACCCCTCCAGAACGCCCATGCTTCCCTCGTGAACAACAACGCCGTCCCCCTTGTTCTCCTCTACCGTCGACTCGTAAACGTAGAAAAAGGAATTCAGCACGCGCAGACCGGCCTCATTCCTCCGCACCCGCGACCGATGAGCCTCAATGCTGGCGCCGTTGCGCACGTAAAGGCCTGCGAAACCGCAGCGCGAGATGAGACACAAGTCCAGCCTGACCCGCGTGTGCAGTCCGGCAACGACGATGCCGCCGCCTGCGCCGCCGTAAAAGTGACAAGCCGTCGCCTGCAGTGTCGCACCGCCACTCACCGAGAGCAGCGGTAGCGCGGGTGCAGCAGAGGAGGAAGAAGACGGGTCCACAGAAGTGGCAGCGCCCACCTTCAGACACCTCTTCGCCTCCGCCTCCTCCTCCACCTCCCCCCCTCCCCCCTGCACGAGCACGACACCTTTCAGATCCACCTGGCTGCGTGCGCCGCGGATGCAGAGCGCAGGCGCTACGGGAGAGGAAGGCCGCAGCACCACAGCGGCACCTGGGAACGCACTTGTGAACTCCACGTGTCCGCAGTTGTCCAACATCAATTCCTCATAGTACACGCCAGGCTGCAGAACAACACAGTCGCCGCTTTGCAGAGCTGCACAAGCTGCAGTGTAACGGTTGAGTTGGGAAGATGGCGTCCACACGTGCACTCGCCTGGGTGCGAACGGGAGTGACGGTGGTGGTGGTAACACCAAGGCACCGCCGCGCATGGGCGGAGATGTCGGTGGCCGCGGTGGTGTGGCAAGAGGAGAACCGCCAAGGAGTGTGGAAGGGCTGCGCTGACCACCACGCGCCCTCGCCGTCGCGGCTGCAGATGTGGCATCTTGTGTCGCTTCTCCCCCACGGCGGAGCAGCGGTGACGGCGTCCGAAGCGAGAATCCGCTGCACCTACTGCGGGACGAGGTGAACGGGGAGAGAGTTTTCGTGCGGTGCGTCGGGGAGTTGCTTCGCTTCACCGTGGTCGTAGAAAGAGAAGCGGGCGACGAACGTGGAGGAGCGGAGGAGGAAAAGGGAGCCTGTCGAATGCCTGACTCACACGAAGGGACGCGGCGGCTCCTAGAGGCCGCGGCGTCCACGTGCTCGACATCGTGATGGTGAACAGAAGCGGCGGTAGAAGCCTGTATCGAAGACGGTTCTGCGAATGGCTCTGAGGTGGGCCCCATCGCAACGCGGTGCTCAGTTCCGGCATTCTGTGAGCAAGTGGCGGTGTTTGCAGTCCCGCGAGTCACGCGCTCGTCAGCACCACTGTTCACGCCAAACCGGTGGTCCGGTCCATAGTTCCTTTTATCGTGCAGAAGCCCGGTGGTGCTACATGGCCTCTGCTCAGTGTTGGACTTACCGCCGATGATGCGATGGCGTCCTCCTTGGGGTGGCGGCTGTGACGGCACGTCGACAGGAGACCCGCGCTCCTCTAAGTGTGGAGGCGGCGGTGACAGTGAGGTGGCATTGGGGGTCGTCGACGCTGCATCCCCCATACGCCTCTCCTCCTCCTTCGCCAGCAAGAGAAATCGTTTGGCGCATTGAGAAAAGAAACGCAAAAAGACAGCGATATGTCGCAGAAGCTCAGCTTGCTCGATGTTGTTGCAATTGTGTCGACCATCCTCGCATTCGTCGTCTGCCCCGGGCGCTGAAAGATTATGGCTCTGGCGCCACTGTAGCGGTGAGGTTTGCGACAGCTGGGACGGCGCGGATGTCGACAACATCGCCACGCGGTCCGCCAGCCGTCCAACATCGACGGAGCACATCTGATCTATCAACTGTCTCATTTCGTGGTGTCGCTGGTGGTGGTCTAGAGGTGTGGTAGTAGCCGCAGCAATGGTGGAGGAAACGGTGACAGGCTCCATGGCAGCACTCGGAAAAAACGTTGGGGTGATGGGGATGCGGGATCTCGCTGCAGGTGACGCGTCAAGAGCCGTTCTATGAGAAAATGAAACAACACTTCTACAAGATGAAGAAACAGAGGATAACGGAGGCGCCTCGCCCACCGCAGCAGGCGCCGACGCTGCTGCCAACGTCACGTCTTCTACACCACGAAAAAATGCTTTCCGAGACGGTGCCTCTTCTGCGCACGATGCAGCGGAAGCGCCCGCGAAGGATAAGTGGGGCGACAGGCCATCGCGAGTGTACCTCGCGCGCGGTGCCGTTAGCATTGGCGTGCTCGCAGCCTTTGAAACGTGCCAGGATGTCGCCAATGTCCTTGAGGCGCTGCGGATTGTATCGGCGATAGAGCTACACCAGCCCCTCTCGGACGCCAATGAGGAACCCCCCCCCTCTCTCTCTATTTGGGGCCTCGCTGCAGGAGCGGCGGATGGTGGACGAAACTGGGACGGTACGTACCGTGTGTCTGGCGATCGAGTTTTTATGTGCCCCCCTTCCACTCAACTCAACTCAACTCCCCGATGAAATAAAAAAAACAAAACCATTCCCTCGACTCTGCTACTTCACTGCGAATCTAAAACGAAACCAAAACGCGTCCAGGATCACCTGTAAGGCTGTGCGCGTACGTGCGTGCTGTTAAATGGGGGTGTACACGTGTGTGTGTGTGTGTGTGTGTGTGTGGAGGGGAGGAGGGGAGGAGGGGGAGGAGGGGAGGAGAAAGGACACGTACAGATAAAAAGACACAGACAGACAAAGAGATAGGGACACACACAAACACACACAAGCACACGCACCCTTGCAAACGTGGAGCAACACAGTACAGCACCAGCACGCATGCAGACATGTATGCGACGGTGGACCGTTTGGGAAGAGGAGTGCGGGAGGGGGGGAGGGAGAGGGGGAGTAACGAGGGGGGGGGGGAGGGTCACCCCTTCCATTTGATAAGGTTTGAGATGGTGCAGGAAGAACAGCGCAGAAAAAAAAAACAGGACAAACAGAGTCCTACTAAATATAAATGTATATAAATATAAATATAAATATATAAATATATAGGGAATCCAACGGGTGGGCGATTTCCATCATGACGAGCGTGAGAGAATGGGACAAGCCGCTGATCGACAAGAGCATGTGAAGCAACCAGCGAGGAGGCCTACAACAAAGGCGAGGTGGGGTGATGAGGTGTACCACGACGTGTCGGTCTGTGTGTGTGTGTGAGAGGGGGGAGGGGGAGGTTCAACAAATAGAGAAAGAGAGAGCGAAAACGTGGACTTGTGGGTACCCCACCCCTCCCCCCTCTCACACACACATACACACGCCACCTCGGCTTACATCACCATTCCGAGCATCGAACCATCATTACTACGTAAGCAGGGCAGCGGAGTCCTCCGTGAAGACGTGATAATTATGGTTCCCTCCACCCTATTCCACAGCCCCACACCTCACCCCCACCACTCTCCTCCCTTTTTTTTTAGCAGAGCGGAACGTAGAGGATTCCCTTGGTGCTGTACTGGTTACGTTTTGCCTCGATTTGCCGCAGCTCCGACTCGATCGCGCTGCGCCGCTGCAGAATCGATCGTGTGTCATAACGGATGGGAATACGCGCCAGCTGCCCCTCCAACTCCTGCTGCCGCGCATCCAGCTGGCGCAGCGTGTCCTCCTTCTCCTCCTCTGATACACGGCGCTGGCCAGCGGGAATCAGAGAAAGTTGCCGTTGGCGCTCCGTCTCTGCAGCAATCGCCTCCTTCTCTGCGACCAACTCCGCCTTGCGCTGTTGCAGATATCGTGGGATCCGTGCCCGGTTCGGTGCATCCGCCTTAGCTGAGGCTGCACTGGAGGAGATGCCCGCAAGGCTGCCACCGCCAGCACCGCCGGAGGCCTGACCCGCTCCAGCTGCGCGCAGCGCCCCAGTGCGCCCTGGCGAACCTATGGCCGGAAGGGTGCCACTGACGCTCCGCCGGGCAGCACTACCGGTGGTCTCCTTGTAGCAGAAAGTCTGGCTCGACCCCTCATCGCACTCGCGCACGTACACGCGGATCTGCACCTCGTCGTGTGCGCCTTCATTGCTATTCGACGAAGTAAAACCACCTGATGCAAGACCATCTTCACCACCGTCAGCTCGGCCGTAGCCGTGCGATGCGACATGTTTATATTGTGACTGCGTGCGCCTCACCAGCTCTGCACCACGCCGCGCTACCTCCTCGTCCTGAATTCGGCGCTGCCGATTAAGGGCCTCCTGCTCACGAATCTGCATCCGGTTCAGTTGCGCTGCATTTTGAGGCATTTTCTTTTTTTTTTGGGGGGGGGAAGGGAGAGAGAGCCTAATCTAGTAAGATGTTCTCACACACACACGGAGGGGGGGAGGCGCAGAGATCCCAGGCACGCGCGAGGTGGCAACTGTGGAACTCCTCACCCCTCGTCTATACGAAGGAGGGGAGGGGAGGGGGGAGAGAGGGAGGGAGGAGGGGGAGGGAGGAAAGGAAGAAGAGACGTGTCTGGTGTGTCTATGCGTGTGGATTTATAATTTAAAAAAAAAAGGGGAGGGCAAACGTAGGAAGGGAAGGAACGAAGGGAGGGGGGGTGAACACTCTCCCCAACAGTGGAGGCTTGACTTATCATGGGCGGAGGGGAACAAAAAAAAAAGAGGGGCGGGGATTTTCATTGAGTGCGTGCACATGGATGCATATGAGAGTAAACATGTGATCGTGTGTGTATATGAAAACACATGTGGGAAGAGGGTCCGTTGATGGCGTGGGAGATGGAGAGATAAAGGGAGAGAGAAAAAACAAAAGCAGCGCTCCCCCCAGAGAGAGAGAGACACACACACACACACTCAGCCATACATGTCCAAACCAGGAGGATGCACAGACGCCCACACAACTTGGATGGGTAGTGATGTTTGTGTGGGGTTGTTGTTGTTTTTGCAGTCCACTGCTTCTGACACACACATACACAGATAAACAAATATATATGTATGCGTATACATGTATATGCTTGTGTGTGGTCTGTGGAGAGGTGCGGATCGCCGTGATGATTTGGGTGGTCTTGCTGTGTATTTTCCTTGTGTACGTGTTTGTATCCATATGCGAAAGTGTGTGTGTGTGTGTCAGCTCTGAGCCAAGAAAATGAAATAGCCGTCATGGGCACACACATAATCACGGATAACGAAGCGCGTCTCTTCCCTCCTCGTCCCTCCCCCACCCCACGAACAGAGAGAACTAGACCAAAGCGTCGGCGCTGGGGGGGGGGGGGCGAGTGGGAAAGGGGAGGGGAGGGGAAAATCAAATCGTAGGGAAGGGGGGTTGAGGAGTACACAACAGCCGCAAACATACAGACCACGCACACAGAAATATGCGACGGTAACAACAAAACGAGGGGGGGCTTTGGTTCCTTGAAGACAAGGTGGGGGGGATCTATTAGAACGCTCACCCCCCCCTCCTTCCTCCCTCCCTCCCTCCCTCCCTCTCTTATCATGATTATCCCTCCCATAGCGGGTAGAAGACAAGCACACATACACAGTGGGAGAGAAGAAGAAGAAGTGTGGGGAACGTCAACAAAGGTCAAAGAGACCACGACCAGGTGCCACAAGAACACCGAAGGGGGGGGGGGATGACAAGACACACACGCGCACAGAAACACCGGCACCTCTCTCTCTCCCCACCCACCCACCCTCTTCAAGACTTGTTCAACTCTTCTCGTATCTTTGCCTTCAGTTGTGCTATGTCGGCTCCAATAACATAGCCAAGCATCTGCCCCGCCCTCACCAGCATAAACGTTGGCAACTGCATCACACGGCACTTGGACACAATCTCCGTGTTGTTGTCTGCGTCCACCTTTGCAAAGCGCACATTTGCGAATTCGTACGTGAGCCTATCCAAATCTTTCTCGATAGTTTTGCATGGGCCGCACCACACTGCGCTGAAACACACAATTGTGAGTATTCCCTCATTCGCGATCTCACGGAACTGCTCTACGCCATAAACCTCAGCGAAGGGCATCTCCCACTATATAAATAAATATATATATATATATATATATATATATCCTGTGCGCGTCTTTAAGTGTTCAGCTATTGATTCATTTGGTTTGTGTGTGTGTGTGTGTGTGTGTAGAAGGAAGGAGGGAAAGAGGGAGGGATGGATGGAGGGATGGATGAAGGGGAGGAGGGGAGAATAGTAGGTATGCATTGCCAAGGGATCACTGGTTAGCTCAGGCTTTTATATGTATTTTTTTTTTCGTGTGTGTGTATGTGTGTGTGTGTGCGGGGTGATTTATTCGAGACCAAGGCAGACTCTTACACGCCTGCCTGAGACAAAAGATGGGCGAAGATGGCAAAGGTGAATGGTCGCGCTTACACAGCGAATTGAAAAGAGGAAAAGGGGGAAGAAAAAGAAGAGGGAGTGGAATGTCGTGCAGGGGATAATGGGGGAGGAGGTTTGCAGCACCCCTCCCCTCTCCTCCCCTCCCCACCCACCCACCCACCCAAAACTCCCCCTTTTTATCGCCTCTCGGCCGCTTTCCGCCTCGAGCGGAGATGACAATGGAGCGTACACGGGCGCGCCTTGCACACTCACCACCCAACTTGCACACGAACGTGGAGACGGAGGGAAGAGAAGGAAGAGGGAAAGAGCGCGTATTAGTGTCGATGCAAATCTTTCTTTTTTTACGTGTATGTGTGCAGGCCACCCACCCACCCACCCACCCACCCCCTCCCTCTTTTGTTCCCTCGCTTCACCATAAACACCCTCCAAAGTGCAATAATAAACTTTCCTTGGGGGAAAGAGGGAGGGAGGGAGGGGGGGAGGGGGGGCAGAAGGAGGAGGAGGAGAGGGAGGAGTAGAGGTGGAAAAAAAAAAGTGTCCCCCTTCCCCACACCTTTTTTTTTAATCACTCGCACCTCTTTAGGACTTTGTTGTGGTTACTGTCGTGGGATGTATAGTGTGGCCCACTCTCCCTCCCCAGCCTCCCTCTCTCTCTCTCGTCAGCCAGGTATTAGCGGGTCATCCGCATCCACCGGCCACCCCAGCCTCTTGAAGGTCTTTTCCATGTGTAGCGGCAGCGGCGCCGTGACGCAGACGAACTCACCGGAGCCATTCTTGTAGGGAAGTTGGATCTTGCGGTGGTGAAGATGCAGTGGGACGTCTTTTCGGGCTGGGTCCCAGAAGAGCGACATGGATTGCGGGAAGGCGCTCTCGCCACCGTACTTGGCGTCGCCGAGAAGCGGGGCTCGCAGTGCGTGGGCGGCCATGATGCGCTCCTGGTGCCGCCGCGTCGTGAGGGGGTAAAATGAGATGAAGCTGCCGAACTCCAGCGCGGAGGCGTTGACAACGAACTCGGCAATGCCCACTTTTGAGTTCGCCGTAGGGTTTGGGCGTGCCACGATCAGATCGCCCCCCTGACCCTTCTGTATTTCAAAGTGCATGCGAATACGGCCGAAGTTGACCGGGGGCCTTCCCACCGCGAAGCCCCAGTACACACTATTCGGAACGACGCGCTTCACAAACATGCGCCCCAGCATGCGATGTGCGTTCTTGCTGCGCGCCAGCACAACACACCCACTCGTTTCGCTGTCAAGGTTGTGGCATATGATTGGTTTCTGCGTGTTGGTGTACCGCCAGGCGGGAAGGAGGTCCGTGATGTTCATGGCGAGTGGGTCATGCGTTGGCATAATCGGCACGCCACTGGGCTTGTTTATCACGACAACATGCTCATTCTTGAAAAGCACCATCTCCTGCGCCATCTCACGCGCCTTGGCGGAGAGATGGAATCTCTCTCGCCGCTCCTGCCCCTGAGACGACGAGGAGCTCTGCAGCTCCGCCCCACTCGGCGGTGCGAGCTGCCGCTCCCAGAAGCCTGCTGTCGGCACGACGAGCAGCTCATCGAACTCAAGACGATCTGTTAGTCGAGTATATCGCTTCTTTCCGTTTTTTCGGTAGCGGTAGATGTGCCCCTGCTGCACCAGCCGCTTCACCGTCTCATAGTCCCACTCCGGGTGGTGTTGAGTAATGAAGTCGTCTACTCGTTGACCGAACCAGTCCTGTGTGACAACGTGGTACTGTAGGTCATTCGATTTTCGAGACAACTCCTCGCGCGCTTGTAGAGAAAGCGGGACATGCTGCCTGCGTCGCTTCTCCAGCGGAGCTGTAGGCTGTGGCACCGGCTCCAGGTCTGAGACGTGCTTGACAAAAGACGGCTGCCATGCCAACAGCAGGCAGAGACGCCGCATCTCGCCTTGTGTTTAATGTGTGTGTGTGTGTGCTTTTCTCGGTTAGCTGTCGAGAAAGCCACGCACACGCACACGCGAGGTAGAACAGGGGGGGGGTACCGTGTGAAGAAAGGGAAGGGGGGTCGCACGTAGGTGTTCGACTAAAGGGGAGGGGGGGGGGGGCGAGAGGATGCTCAGCCGACGCGGAGTGACAAAACCCCTTTGCATATGTAATCGACTGCTGCTGTGCGCCCTCGATCCCCACACACCCTCCGCGCCAAAACAAAACACACACACGCGCGCGTGCGCACGTAAGCACGCTAATGGATCCACGAGCCAGGCAAGCCGACAGGTAATGGCGAGTGTCTGTGCTCCGCGCAC
The DNA here is from genome assembly GCF_017918235.1 of Porcisia hertigi. Taxonomy (NCBI): domain Eukaryota; phylum Euglenozoa; class Kinetoplastea; order Trypanosomatida; family Trypanosomatidae; genus Porcisia; species Porcisia hertigi. Next base: position 48,534 of record NC_090560.1, read on the forward strand.
AGGAGAACCACTGCACGAATCCAACGAGCAGGCCAACAAAGCCTATGAAAATATGGAAAACGATGCCCAATGAAAAGGAAGAAAGAAGGGCGGAGGGCGGAGGAGGGGAGGGGAGGGGGGCTGATGAATTCGAAGGTGCTTTCGAGGAGGAAGCGCATCAAGGGGGCGGGGGGAGGGGGGGGGGGGGAGGGGCAGAAACGGGAAGGAAGGGCGTGCACAGACGACGCGCAAGTAAAATATATGACCACATGTGAGTGCATCTATATATATATATAATATATATATATATACTATATAGATGTACACACACGTGCACATACACCCCAGGAAAGTGCACTCGTGCACTTGGACATAGAATCACACGTATATACCACCCCGTCACGTGTCTGTGTGTGTGTGTGTGTGTGTGCCGAAGGGGGGGGAGCGGGGCGCCGCCCGGTGCGACAACCTACACGTTGGAGTTCATCTCAGCGCACCCGCCTTCTCTGCGCCTCAGGATGCATCTCGAATAATATTTTCTTTTTTCCCCTGGTTTCTTTCTACTTATTGCCACTCCTTGACGACAGGGGTATAACTCTCAGCGTGGTGTACCGAAGGTCCATCACCACCACTACCCAGCTCTGTGAGGGAAGCCAAGATGCTCCTATCCCCACCTTGCCAAGGCCAGAAAGTGACTGGCTCACGTATCCCCTCCCCTACCCCCCACCACCCACCCTTCGATGTAGAGAACTTAGAGTAGTGGGTCGCTACTGACGTCTGCAACACAAGTCCTGGGTGATGCCGCTCAGAAACAACCCGCGACACGGCACACCTTTTTACTGTCCATAAGGGGGAGGGAAGTCGGGGGAGGGGGAGGGAGGGGGGTACAGACTGTCGGGGTGACTCGAACGTGTCTCACCCGGTCCCCTCTCCACTGCCCACTGGCGAGGGGGTTGCCTTGAGGTACACCACACACACACCACACACACACGCAAAGGGGTAGTGGTGATGCCCCCGGTGGTATCCTGGAGGAATGAGACGTGTGTGTGCATGTAGTGTGTGTGGTGTTGCAGCTCTCGATGCATTGCCTGACAGAATGGGCCACACGATGAAAAAGTAGGAGAGAAAGGAGTTCACTTTTCTGAAGAGCAAACAGCGGCCCTCTTTCTCTCTCGTTTCCTGGATCAATCAAACGAATGTATTTTCTTTTAGCCACCACCGCACCACCAGGCAGCTGGATCGTTGTGTTCACCCTCCCCCTCCTCCTCCCCTTTGCCTTCTTCATTTCGTGTAAGTACATCAGGGTATGTAGTGCGACTCTCTGTCTGTCTGTCTTGAGCGCAAGGAGAGTATGAAGTGAGTAGCGGTTATGATCCGAGCAGAGGGGGGGAGGGGGAACTGAGCGATGCACTGCAGTCGGGGCCTTCACTACTTTTTTTTGTGCGTGTATGCGTGTGGGCATCAGCGCCACTAGAGAGCAGCGGGATAGAGGGAGAATTCTGTGTTGAGCACAAAGGAAACTACTTTGAATGCGCATCCTCCTCGGGTGTTGTCAGAGCATTGCCGAGAGGCGCAACCCCCAAATCCTCCATCATGTGCGCATATTTTGGTGCATAATCGTGCTTCCACGCGCGAATCGCATCAGGAGCCTTCATCTTGAACACCTCCATCTTGCCGGCTGTGCGCATCTCATGGTACTTCAGCAACTCGCCGCGGAGGTACATGATGCGATAGCGCTGGTAGTTTTCCTCACGGTTCACCTCATGTGCACACTCGTTCATGGCATCGCGATGGGGATAACATAACTTCATGTTGTATGGCCTTTGGGTGTTGACGCACTGCTCATACTTTTGGATGAAAGAAATACACTTGCGTGTTGTCTCCTCCTTCATACGCTGCAGGATGCCGTCATGGACGCGGTGCTGCAGGTGGCGCTGCACCTCTGGCGGGGTGCGGGCCATCATGGCCTCCAGCTCCGCATTTAATATGTTATCCGTTTCGTCATAGCCGATCTGGTCTGATTTGTCATACGATGACATACTCCTTTTACCCTTTTTGGTTTTGTTTTTTCTGAGTTGTTGTTTGGTGCTGTGGCGTGAAAGAGGGAGTAGTTTTGATGAGTGTGCAACTACGGTAGTGTTTGGCGCGACAGCGCATGGGCGGCTGCGTGAGTGAGCAGCAAATGAGGATTTCGGGGCGACTCTGTCACGTCGGGAATCCTATTAATCTTTCACGCAGAGGCTGACCACACCGTCTGTACGGCCCAAGGGAAGTAGTTCATGTAGTCATTTGTATGTCGAATGCACCAAAGAGGAAAAAACGAAGGGCGAAAATGAGATGTTGAGCCACAATGAGGACCTCCGAGCCAAACACATGGCTGAGTGCTATCAAGTCGTACAGTGTACACCATTGCGTGCACACCACAGCAGCCATAATTCCTTGGCCAGGCGTTCTCTTCCATCTGCCACATTCGGGGGACGAGACAAGTAGGATTGGAAAAGTAAGGACAAACTGAAGAGAAGAGCTGAAGGAGGTGGGGGGTTGTGAAGCTCCCTGCAGCCACAGAAGGCTCGGTGAGGATATGGACACCTGTTCTCTCTCGTGAATACTAAAAAAGGGGCTCAGAAGTGCTCAGATCCTTCAATTGAAACCGAGTACACTACACATCGAAAGAACAGAGCATTCGCACTCTTCACCATTCATCGACGACGTCGCAGCGAATCCCTTCACCTTCTTTTGAGCTACTTGACATCGCCGACACCCTAATATGAAAAACAAGACCGCCTGCTCACTCATCACTCTTGCAAGGTGGTGCGAGAATCGGTCACTCTCGAAAAAAAAGAAGAGCCTCTTTCCGGAAGATGATACCAACCCCATTCCTTGGCAAAGAACACCATGCACAGCCCAGAATGAGCACAAGATAAAAAAAAGCGTTTGTGTATAGAAAGAGGGAGCCTTTTTGGTTTTTTTCCTTGTAAAAGTTGTGTTGCACTTTGCCTAAGCAAGGTCATGAACCTCCGCAGGCCTTTCGGTTCTCAGCAGCAATCTGCTTTTGGCGCATCCTCTCGGCATCCGCTTCCTTGCGTGCGGCATGAGAAAGACCATCCTCACGGTGGCCTTTACTCCGATCCTGGTCCTTCTTCAATTTCTTCTCGCGGGCGAGATCACGCTGGTTGCCGCGGGTCATTTGTCTTGCGTCAGTATACAGTGAGGGAGACAACAGCTGTGTGTATAGATGTAAGCTTGGATGACTGTATGAGGTACACTTGTCTGCTATGGCACGTGACGTCACAGTTGTTGTGTTGTTGGTTGAGAGAAAATGGAAACAGAATGAGCAAGAACAGCAAGATAAATATTTGTGCAGCGAGTGCAACTTTTTCCTGACATTGGCCCACGTATTGCAATTGCTGCTTTTCCAACCACGCTGATATTTAAGTTTTCGGTTGTAATGACTTTGGAAGAGCTGGGGGAGAAGGCAACAATGTCCAATGCCTCTCCGATGTGTACGACCGCTCCCATGAACGCCTCGAAGAGGCTTGAAGAAAAAAGGTTTTGGATTTTCGCCTAAGTTGGTAGAACACAGAATGCTCCAGTGATACCGGTGTTGCAATCCTACCTTCGTGGACTCAGCTCTATGGTATTACCCGCACGTTGCGTACACGCTCTCTCTTCAAAGAGAGAAACTTGCTGCTCTCGAAAGAAGAGAGGAGAGACCAAAAAACTTCGATTCCTCAAAAGTGACTTTGCGTCCCCTCTGCAAGGAATTCGGAGAGCGCTGGAATCAGCTTCTTACGAGAGATTGAAGTGTCGCTGAGTGAGTACGACACGTACTCGTACATCCCATCCGCAGTTTGACACTTTGTGATCTGGGTAAATGATGCGCGCCCCGGCGAATCCGCAACAAAAGGCGCAAAGACCGCTATCACGTCAGGCCTGGCACAGAAGGCGATATCACGAGAGTGCTTTCCGTCAACTTTTCCAGCGAACGCGAGGATGAGCACATCTAATTGATGCTGCTCCACATACTTAGCTGCCTCCTTCAAAACCGTCGGAGCAGAGAAGCGAGCTTCGAACTCCATGCACGCGCACGGCACGCTACTGGTGCCCGTCGACATAACACCCTCCTTTGACTTTGCTTCGAAGTTGAAATGTTTGAAATCCCTCCTCAAGATTTCTTGAACACTGAGCTCCAGAACGTCATTTTTCCACATGGACAGCTTTGCATAGAAAGCTGCAGCGTCAGCCTTGTCGGCGCCTTCCTTCTCGCGTAGCCACTCATATGCAACGACGTCCTCTGGGGTCACTTTCTTTTGTGCTGGATCAAAATTCACGGTATCCAGGACAATCGGGGCCGCCAGCAGCGTGGCACACGGAACATCCTCACCGCACTCGCGGTAGAGATTTGCAACAAGTGTGCAAGCGGATCCAACGGTTCCCAAAATTCTGAGCGTGGCTGTGGTGTCGAGGTACTGTTGCTCATCAAAGTGATGGTCCACTACGCCGACCACCCTTGAAGCCAAGTGGTTTTGGTTTGCTCTGAGCTTATTGTGATCATGAAGAACAATGGAGGCGTTGAGGTCAGCAATATTAATAAAACGGTCCATTGAGTGTCCATTCTGTACTGACATCAATAAGGATGCGTCGATACCCAACTCCCTGAAGAGCTTTGCGACATCGTTGCGCAGGTTGAAATCCTCTTTTGGGAAGTTCAGGGCCGGTACAGGATTCTCAAAACCAAATTTCTGCTGCTGGTCAAAAAGCATAGCGAGGTAAATACACCCAACAATGCTGTCCATGTCGCCCCCCTCGTTGCCCTGCACTACTGTCAGAGGCTGCACCTTGCTGGCCACTCTCTGGAGGCAGCGGCGTAAAAAGTCGTTGATGACGCCAGACATTTGAAGCTCTGCGAATCGTACAGTGAAGGAGAAAAAGTCAACTGAGTTGTGTTCATTTCATTGTTAATGGAACGTCATGTTGGTCCTTTTCCCGGTTTGGGGCGAGGCTACCAAACCCGAGGATTACAGGGGAAGCGGAAGTAACGCTCGGCCTTTCTTCAAGGCCGAGCCTTATGAGATGGAAATAATTATTTTTCTTTTCTTTTATGACATCAGCTTTTTGGATAATGGAGTTACTGTTGATCTACTGCTGTGCCATGCTCCTCATAGTGAACAGGAGCATCTACCCAACGTGGATGAATTTACCACTCCCAACACGGGTACGCGTGGTAGTCCTACATTGCCTAGCTCTTGCTCTTTATCGTCTTAGGCAAAGCGCATTTTTTCCCCTTAATGAAACGGTGACTGATGCGCTTCAGGTACGGATAGGTGGCCACACAAAGGGGCAACTGAACGGGTGTCCACAACGACATGAACAAAGACGCAGCGGTGAAGTTGGTCACGAGTCGCGCGCTCAGGACAACATGTCCCCCGAAAAAGGACCATTGTTTGCCTTCAATGGACTCCAAGTCCACGTATTTCGAGGCCCCGAGAGATTTCAAAAAGCCTATTAGGTCCTCTTTACCAAAGTAGCCGTAGTGCAGCAAGTATGTCACCATGCAAACAAGAACTTCATTGGTGATGAAGTAGTAAAGAAACAGAGGTACCCCATGCTCCACAACCATTGCTCTCATAGACAATCTGCGTGTATGGAGAGGGATGGGGTGAACCACACGAAGGCGCCTGAAAAGCATATGGATTGTGCTCTGGTGAGCTGTCGAATAGCCCTTGGTAAACGGCAACGCTTTCAAGTAGAACAGAGAAAAAGTAGCGAGGCAGTGTGACAGTGTGACAGTGATGTATTCAAATTGTGAAGCCAGTTGAGGGTAACAGCACCTTCCTGCAGAGCGCCGGAGGGTGGGTAGGGGGGGGGGCTGACGCAGAGGCAACCGCACCACTGAATGTGCATTGTCGTGGCTACAAAGTCGGAAAGGCTGAACAGCACTGAGCTTACTGGAAGCAGTGTTTGTGGAAAAAAAAAACTGTAGACCAGCTGCACAGAGTACTGCCCCGCGCCGTCCTCTCCCCCGCCCCCCCCCCCCGCAGCCCTGAGACAACATGTGGCCGCTGAGATTAGTTAGTGGAAGTGCGCGAAAGACCAACGCGGCAGCAAAACTCTGAAGAAAAAAATCCATCGAAGCAAACCGTCTGAGACCGAGTCAGTGAATTGTGATCAAACAGAGCGCAGCATTTAACTACTTTGCTGCCAAGCACATGGTCTTCCAGAGAACAGAAATTAAACAAAACAAAAAGACACCACCGCTTAGATTTCTCAATGTGATGTCATTTTTTTGCTGCCCCCAGAAGAAAACTGGACAGACCCCTCCTTTCTTTAAAAGAAAAAACTTAGTGCGCTTCCTCTGCCTGACGACACACATTGATCACTACTGTGGGGAAAAAAATTCTCGAACGCCGCGATTAAAAACCAATGTACTTCGCACATCATATTTGGTCTTGGTTTCTTTAGTCTCCTTGCTCTCTCTCTGCTCCTATTGGAACCTCCTTCTCGTTTAATCCACAGCACATTTACACGCACAAAGGAAAGGTAAGGGGGCTTCAAGACCCTGTCAGTGTTGTTAAAAATATAGAAATTTGAGCGCCTGTAGTGACGCCATGTCGCAATCTGTTTCTATCGGTGCTGACCACAGACTAGAGGGCACCACCTCGGACTGTGTCAGCTCTGTTCGGTTTTCGCCAAAAGAATGCCCGATGCTTATGGCCGGCGTTGCCTCATGGGACGGGACTTGCTCTATATGGCAAGTTGCACGGAACACTGCTGGAGCAGTCATATCCCAACCGTCTTGGACCACAACACACGACAGCCCTTTACTCGACATGTCCTTCTCAGCTGATGGACGGGTCTTTTTCGGAGGGTGCTCGAAAACGGCGGTTATGTGGGACCTCAACTCGAATCAAAAGGCTGTCGTTGCATCACATGATTTGCCGATTAGTTGCCTCGATTTCGTGACTCTCCCACAAACAATGAGTCAAGTGCTCATCACCGGGAGCTGGGACGGCAAGCTGCGCTGGTGGGATTTAAGACAGCAAAACTTTGTGAGAGAGGAAAACCTAGGTGAACCTGTGTTCGCGCTTGAGGCGCAGAAAACGGTGCCGATGATGGCTGTCGCAACAGGTCGATTGGCTCACGTGTACGACGTTCAACAAATGCAGAAGGTCAACGAGCTCAAGCTCCCCGACGTAATGAAATTCAACCTCCGTTGCATCACGTGTGCTCCACAGTATGACGGGGTTGGAGTTGGATCTTCAGAAGGACGGGTCTCCTTCATCAGCATGAAGGATGTGCCAGGATGCACATTCAAGGCTCATATCACAACGGAAAAGTCCCACTACATTCTCAGCCAGACCAATTTTTGCGTGCATCATCCCACGCTGCCACTTCTCTTGTCCGGTGGTGGTGATGGTAATTTGACGGTCATCAACCGCGCCGATCGAAAAGTTGTCAAAACACTGCAGTGTGAGCAAAAATCGGGCACACAAGCCATTCCAATCTCGGCAGGTGACATAAGCGCGGATGGCTCTCTCGTTGCCTATGCACATAGCTATGACTGGGCCATGGGGAAGAGTGGATACAGAAATCAGCCTACCACAGTTCACATTCGACCGTTATCGTGAAAAACTCCGTTCATAGCTCCCCTTCCTCCCTCTCAAGGCTGCGGCTAGGGCTCGTATCCCTCCATTGGCTATGCGAGTTTTTTCTTCTTTATACTTGTACGTGGCGCAGGTGGCTGATGTCCTTAACACCTGACATTTTCACCACTGGGATTTGAAAGCCCCGTATTCGAAAAAAAAAATAATAGTTAGAAAAATAGAACTCACTATATTTTTGTCTGATATTTTTTGGCTCTTTCGCAATTTGGACGCGCATCGATACGTGAACTAATCTAGAAGAGAGCTTGCCGAATACCAAATCCTGTGAAACCCCTGTTCCCGTATACGTCAGTCTATGTTTTCACTCCTCCTTCCTCGCGATCTCTCACTACAAAGGTGCCCTCACTCAAATAGTAAACCCTTTTTTTCACGCACACATAATAGAAGAATTTCTAGCGGCTTTCATGATGTCCTCTGTACTCTACAATTTCGGGTATGAGCTGGGGTCGAAACAGATTCGAAGGTACGTAGTCAATGATGTGAGAAGTGTGCACCGTGCTCTCGCGTCTAATATTCAAGACTACCTTGCGTACGAAGGCGTCAAGGAGGAAAACCCGGTATCCCTGAAGAACGTGTTCCTCAAAGTTTTCACTTTAGGCGTCGCCGCTGGAGCGTATGCGCTTAGCAAACGGCAAGTTTCTGGGCTTTTGCTTGCCGGCTCGTTTTTGTTTTTCGGCATGCTCATCGTTTTTCAGATTGCATACAATATCGTACAAAACAACGGGGATATTATTTTTGTAGGTACCGGGCGCTTGATTGAGGATAAATTGAGATCGCAAAAACCGTGTTTTTGTCACCTTGTGAATCGGCGTCTTTGCGTTCGTCTCACGCAAGAAGACCTCTCCATCCCAGTAGTTACGCTTACAGTGCAGCTTATTGGACCATCTTCGCTCTTTTCGCAGCCTCCTGTTTATAGCGAAGCGGTAAAAACAGTCCAGTACGGTCAGTTTTTTGGATCCACTGGCTTCTTCTTTCCACCACCGCTGCTAAAACTTGTTGACGAGCTGTTGGAGTCCGCTGTTTCTACCAAGCGGAAGTAAGCAAACTCCTCTAGCGGGGCGAACAACTACCTTTCAAGGAGTTCCCTCGTTGCCGCTGGTCAAGTCTTCGGAGCGTGTTTGAGGAATAGTGCTGAGGTGAAGAAAAAAAGATTTTTGCTTACTCTGATGACCGAATTGACCGTGCAAACTGAAGTAATGTGATGTTTAGCTGCTAACTCATAGCAAGAAAATTGTGGATGCTATGCATGGCAGTATGCGAAAAAAAAAGAAAGAGGATCTTTGAATCGAATTAGGCAGAGAGTGTGTTCTGCGTCCTGCTTTTTTCTTGCCTGCCGCGCATGAGAACTCCAACTACCTTGTCGGGGTTGTGGGTGCATTAATTGTCTGACTACTCTTCTTGGTGATTTCACATTTCCCTCCCTTTTCTTCCTTCCCTTCGTTCTTTTGTACCTCTTCCCCCAGCGACCATCGTAATTTGCGCATTGAATTATTGACGCTCCCCCAAGCGCGACTCTTTCCACTTACACACACACACACACAGACACATATACATATATACGAAACGGAACACGGAAAGAGCGAAAAGCGAAGATGGTGTCCCAAAGCTTCGTTCGATGCATCGGCTACGCCGGTGCCGCTGCCAACTGGCTCATACCAATTGCTGGCATCACGAATTTCTCTACCCGTCCTCTGTCTGATATCGACCCAGCTATGACAAGCGTTCTCTGTGTCTATAGCATGCTGTTTATGCGATGGTCAGTCAGTATTGTTCCAGCAAACTATCCGCTGTTTGCGTGCCACGCCACGAACAGCACAGTGCAGGCTGCCACACTGGTCCGGTGGTGCTGCGGCTCTGTAACGAAGGTGGATAAAACTATCGAGTGATATACGTGCATTTCCTTCTGCTCTCTCGTCTACATGTTACTTCCTATCTTGTAGCCGAGCAGACCCAGCTTGGTCTCATGCGGAGAGCTTTACTGAGATTAGATGAAAAAAGTGGCGGTATTGCCAGACAGCTGCCGCTCTGCGGTGTGATCGTTCCATAGAAGATCGCACGTGGTGCCACCAGCTCATGAATGATGGATTTATATTGTTGCAGTCTTTTTCCCCTCTCTAAGAGGAGTGCTCATGGTCGTCAAAAAGGCTCGCTGAAAACCGTGCGCTTTATGAGACCGACTACGTAATGGGTCTGAAGAGCTTCCAACGTGTCAGTTTGTTCGCTCTTCTTTTTTGTCGTTGTTGTTGTTTTGTTGTGCTGTTCTCCGATACGTAACGCCCTACGTTGTTTTGACGGTGTTGCAGTTCCGCGCTTTGAGAACGACTTGCGGCCTCTCTATAAGTGTAGAGCAAAGGAACACAAAAAAAAAACAGCGAGAGAGGCAGATGAGATGACATGTCTTTCAGAAAATGTGGTTTTCAGCGACAGCGGCAGTGTGTGTACGCTGGGGCATGCGAAGTTGTCCCACCCCCTACTCCTCTGTACATATCTATATCTCAATTCACGAATAGACATTGTTCAGGCATTCAAAGTGTCTGGGGCCATTCTTAGCTTCTTCTCGATGTTTTTTTTTGGTTTTTCAATGCGTTCAGATTGATTGGAGTAGGCTCGCCATGTCCTGTCGGTCAGCCCGCTTTTTCTGTTCATTCTTTTTTGTTTGACTGATGCGCGCGGCCGTGGAAAGCGCCACCATACATATCAACGGCATCAAAGTCTCTATTCCTGGTTTTGGCTCACTTTGTTTCTCTCTCCCCCTCTTTCTCTTTTTTTTTGTCGTTTCCGTCTCTCTACTAACCCCCACCTCACACACACACACATATATATACACCATACCACTCTGACATCCATATCCCCTGTTTGTTCACGTGTGTGCATATACACACACACATATATATATATATATATATCCGTCTACACCTATTCTCCCATTATTATTTTTTTCCCTGTCGTTCGCCTCGTCTCTTCCTATTCGATGTGAAATAGCTTTGAAAGTGAGCCGTGCGGTGTTTTTGTCTGTGTTTCCCCTCTAGAGATGAACGTGAGCACCGTTGAGGTGCAGCGGGCCAGACGCCGCTACAAGGCGCTGCTTCGCGAACGGGAGTCTTTAGCGAGTTCTGGATCCAGCGATCCTGTGGTGGAGGATGAGATTCGCAAGCTGGAGGAGAGGTACTCAGAGCTCAAGTCATCTTTGCTGCAACCACTGCCAAACAACTTCCCTGCCACACTTGCACCCGTCGCACACTCAGCAACTAGCGAGGAACCCGCGAAGCCGTTGTCTTCGTCTGTAGCACCATCCGCCTCGCTGTCAAGCGAACTGCACCTCACACATTCCAATCCAGGGCCGTGTGCTCAGAGCGACGAGCTGTGCGTTAAGGCTTTGGACACACAACACCAGCCTCACACCGCACCATCGAGGGCCGGCGCACATCCTCCGGCCAGGCCTGAGGGATACCTCATCCTCTTTTTTCTTCAGCTCTTCAATGAATCACGTCAGCCATCGTTGTTGGGGTGCTGGAACTGCGCCGTCATCGCCACCTTTTCGATGGCCATCGCACTGCTGCATTGCATACTGCTAGACCCGTCATCCACAATCGGCAGCATTCTCACACCCTCGCGTTTATGCTGCCTGGTACATGCCAAGAACCTTGCCTCGCTGTACAGGCGCGCGAATCGACCACTGTGTGTTCCCATGCTCATTGTGTACGTCTGTTGCGACGTTGTGCCATCGTTCGCGCTCAACATGGTCGTCTACAAGGTTTCCTTGACTCTAATGGGGTTCTACGGCGTTCGCCCTTTGTCTTTCGCTTGTTGAGCGTGCTGCACTTCTGTGTGCGTCCCGTTGAGAGGCCTAAGCCCACTTGTCACAAGCAGATGGGGGTATATACGTACATATATATATATGTATATATTTCACTCTTCTAGCGACGACCGCGCCGCTGTCCCTGTCGTCTTCCTCCATGCCCCCCTCCCCCTTCCCTTCCCTCCCTTCACACACACACACAAAGGATGGAAGAGAAGAAAAGAGAGACGCATCCCAAAGCATCACAGATGAGAAGATGGTGTGATGAGGTGGGGAATGGAGATGAAGGGAGGGAGGGAAGGAGGGGAGGGGGGCGGTGTATGTGTGTGTGTGTGTGTGCGTGGTGGATCATTCAATTTGTTCTTTTCGTTTGATTACATCCCCGCTCTCTCGCTTTCCTCTCTCGCTCCTGCCTTACACTTTTTTTTCCTCCACATAGCATACCGCTGATCGCGAGGCGGGGCGAACTCCCCATTTCTCCCACCAACCGCTACACACGCTCATTTTTCTCCTCCTCCTCCTCCTCCCCCCTCTACATGCACAAATAAGCGTACACACACACGTACGCGCCAGACAGACATACAGACACACATACACACATTTATATGTGGACATAGACATCCATCCACCCATACATACATACATACATACACGTGTTCGCGCTACTGCCGCCACCCCGCGCGTTCTTCACGCTTATTGCGTGTCGTGTGGTATCGCAATGTGCTCACTAGAGACACTCTTGAGCGCGCCGACGGACATCATCGCCGAGTGCCCCGTCATTGGCCCCCGGGATGTGCCGGAGGTGACTGCACACCTGGAGGCCATCTTGAACAAGTGTCTCTACTGCGTTCGCTTGAAGCTACCCCACCCGTTAGAGGTACTGCTCACCCTCATTAGTGAGGCAGGCGACCTCAAGGCTGATCAGGTGTGCCTCGGCCTGCTGCAGCCTGCCGAGGAGGGCACATGCGCGGATCTCTTTTGTGACTTGGCAGCCCAACTCTTGGCGCGTCGGACAGCGGCCTTTCGCCTGCAGTTCGACATGGATGTGCTCTTCAAGGTGATGCAGCTTTTTTGCTGCGCGGCGTCGCTGAAGGACCGGCTTGGCGCACGCCTTGGTGAGGTGCTGCTCGGCTTTGTGAAGGATTCAGACTTGCATGACGACGACTACCGTGTGCATCGCAACTGTTGCAGCGCTCTCATCTCTCTCCTGCGCGGGTCACCGGAGAATAAAAATCGCTTTGGCTTCGCGTGCGCCACAATCGCTGCCTGCGTTGACGCCTCCAGCGACTTTTTCTTTCAGATGCAGTGCGTGGAGGTGGTCTACCGGCTGTTCAAGCACCGGAGCTCTTTTCTCACTCAGGCTGCAGCACCGGTCATCCCTGCATCGAGATTCTCCCCATCAAACAACGCGACAGCGTCGGGTGCAGCCATCCATCCATATCTGTTGCGAGGCATCGAGGAGTTACCCAACGACAACACGCTTCTGCTCTCCATTCATCAACTGCTAGACAACTACAACCGTGATGTGCACCCGGATAAAATAAAGTCGTTCGCGGTGCTGCAGATTGAGGTGGCTGGTGTTACCGTAACGCGCGCAACGACGCTGTACTTCTCGCCGCTGCTGTTAGTCGCTTTGCTTCCCAACACTAGTGCCAACATCGGCGGCGGCGGTGTGTACCTCACTATCCCCTACGAGCACGTCCGCTCCGTCAAACTGACGAAGGACCACAAGTTGGAGCTGCGCCTGTATGTGATACCACCTAAACTCGCCCTTGTAATGAGCCTGACGCAGGACGGTATGGACAAGCTCCACGTATCGATGACCCGTGCTACCATGCGCGAGCTGCGCACCTCCGTCGTGCATGAGTGGGTGGCAGAGCGGAAGCGCACCGCGCCGCGGCGCGTAATCGCGCCCGCACCCCCGTCTCGCCAGATCGAGGAGGCTAGAGGAAGCCACGCCTTTCACGCTGCCTCTTCAAATTCACCCGCCCCGCCATTATCGTCCCAGGGCAGCAGTCGAACGAGCTCTGCGGTGCGCCCACTGAAGACAACGGCCATACCAGAACCGCCGGGAAATGCGCATTGCGAGGTTGGCATCGTAGACGATGTCCAGCAACCACTCGCCCACGGCAAGTCGCACCACCTGCAGCTTCTTGAGGCAGTACAGCAGCAGCAGGTTCAACAGGAGCAGGCCGGTCCAATGTACGTGAATAGCCGCGCAGGCTTCGCTGCCGCGGGCAACGGGGCAGGGGAGCAGAGTGAGCCTCCATGCCTGGAGGAGGTCCACCGCGCCGCCTCGTTCAAGGTGGCTCGGTACCGGGAAGAGCAACACGCAGCGCTGCAGCGTGCCGTGGACTCGGTGAAGGAGGAGCTGGAGGAGATGCATCGCTGGAGCGCGCGAGAGCGTGACCAGTACGAGGCGCGTTTTCGGGAGGACATGGAGGTGATCCGGAGGTCAGAGGCCGTCTTGAAGGAAAGTGCCACGGATTGCGTGCGAGCGTTAAACACGGAGCTGGAGGACGTGCAGGCCCTTGGGGCTCTCCTGAAGGGCGAAGTAGACCAGCTGCGAGAGCGACTAGCCAAATCGCTCGGCAAGTCTGAAGGCGTTGAGGACGCATTTCTGTCGCGCATCAAGCAGATGGTCGATTCCCAGATGACCAGCATGGAGGCGACGATGCAGTCAGTGGACTCGGCCGCCACTGCCGGCGCGGGTGCCGGTGGCGGCTCAATTGGCGATGTCTTCCATTGCATTGCCGAACAGCTGCAGGCCATCAGAAGCGGCACGGCGGTTGTTGGTGCTGCTGGCCCTCGTGTGAGTATAGCGACTGCTGCTGCTGCTGCTGCTGCTGCTGCTTCGGCAGCGGCAGGGAGCTCGCTCATCTCCTCAGCGCGGTGTACTGGCAGCCGACGAGCGGGGCAGGCGCCGCTGCCTCTGCATCAGCAGCAGCCACAGCCACTAAAGGAGCGCCGCCTGGACTAATCGTAAGCGAAGGTGTAAAACAAAGTGTGTGCGTGCATCCACTGATGTACTCTCGATTCGCCTGGCACCACCACCACCACCACCACCCGGCGCGATGCCGTCGGAGCTGCTGCATTTTTTTCTTGTTTTTTGTCTGTATGACGATGATGCGTCCAAATCCGTTGCCGACAACATTTGGCTGGGTGTTATGACAGTTTCATTTTCTTTTTAATTTTTGAGTGTGTGTGTGTGTGTGTGTGTGTGTGTGGCGGTGATGGCATCGGATGATGGTGTGTATGGATGTGTCCCCCTTTTAACAGTCATGGAGTGAAGATGATCGAGACTGCCACTCACGCAAATCCCATGCCCTCTTTCTCCCTCTCTCAGTGCGTGTATATATGCGGTGATACCCCCCCCCCCCATTGCAGATACACGCACACACGCACGCCGTACATTCGACCTCATTGCCCCCTTCCTCTCTCCCCTCTTCCCTCCCTCCTTCTTTCCCCTTTTTATTTTTTGAATACAAACATATATATATATATATTATGCTTTTCTCTGGTTGCTCTTGTTGTTCATGTTAACCATACGACCTCCCCCTCCCCTCCCTCCCCCAATCAACACACCCCTTAAAAAAATGCAAATAAGTGGATTACCTCACCCACCCACGCACACCCACGCACATCCCATTTCACGCACTCGACTCATCCAGTGACCGTTGATGAACAATAAAAATTATCGGAGCGCGGGCCCAAGGGGGGAAAGAGGGGAGGCTTGAAACACACATTGAACCAAAACAGAGAGGAGGGGAGGGAGTTTGTCTGGTCGCGATGGCACCTCTGCTTCACCGCATCCCCATTGACGCTGTAGCACACTCTTCGACACGCGGGCCCCTTCTCGACACGCTACGCCGGTGCTATGTAGCGACGACCATCACCCGTGACGCTTCTCTTCGCCCCATTGCCAGGGTTGGGGATATTTCTGCAGTCACCACCATCGCGTCTCCGTCAAGCGCGGTCGTGTGCAGCAGCCGAACCTTCTACGACAGGATTCGTGAGAAGCGCGACGGGTGTGAGGAAGAGGGTCCAGAGCAGATGTTTCAGGACTTTACGAAGGGGCCGAATAGGCAGCGCGTCCCGGCGGAGCTACACAAGGGCAACAAGGACGCGGTTGAAGATGCCGAGAGGCTCCATCGCCTGTTCTGCGCCCTCCTCTTGGTGGTGTTGGGTGGCACTCTTTACATGTTGAATCCGTTCAGGGATGACCCCTACGGTCGCCCTGATGGATACGGGGTGAGGGAGACAAAAGAGGGTCTCCTAAGGCACTAGCGACCCCCCCCCCTCCCCTCCCAGAGGGCCTGGGGGTTTAGACAAGGTGAGGTTTTTGTTCTGTCATTATTGTTGTTGTTGTTCAAGGGAGGGGGATGGGCTGGGGGGCTGGGTGGGGTGGGGTGGGCTGGGGTTGGGGGGGGGTAATAGCGGGAGAGCACAGAAACGGAAGGGTAAACGGGGGAGATTCGTAGATGTGGACAACGCATATCTTCTTCTCTTATATACCCACGCACATCTTCCCCACACATTTTGGTGCGGGCTCGCTTATGGGGGAGAAAAGGAGAAGAGCACCGTTTTTTTTTTGTCATCTGCGTGCCGTGGTGTGCGGGGAAAACGGGGCGCCTCCCCACAGACGACCACCGGTTTCCTCTCTCTCCCCCCCCTCCCGTCATCACCGGGGGTGTGGGGTCGTTGAGGTGTTGTGTAACGGAGAGAACGAGTGGGTACCGCATGCATGGACACACACATACATATACACATGACGTACGTATATTAGTTTATCTATGTGTGTGTGTGTGTGCGTGTGTGTTTTATTACGTTCTTGTGGGAGACGTGCGAGCTGGGCAGGGCAGGGCAGGACAGGGAGGAGGATGCTCAGTCGTGTGTTGGTCGCGCCGATGGCGGAGGAGCATGACTGGCACACTCTTTCCCATTCTTGAGGCAGAAAATATGAGTGATACACGCTACCCCCCCCCCCCCCCCTCCACACACCTCGCGCACTCTCTTCTCTTGCCGCATCCTTCACCCTCACTTCCTCACCACGATGCCCCTTCCCCCCCTCCTTTCCCCTCCACACACACACACACACACACTCACGCACACATTCGCAGGAGTGATCAAAACGGTAACATAGCAAAATGGCGAAAGAGACGGCAAAGAAGAATTTGAAGAAAAACATGGCGCGCATGCGCGCTTTTTCAATGATCACCGCTGCATTGAACTGTGTCTACGTGTTCGTGATTCTCTACCGCAACGGCGGCCTGCCATCGTTTCGGGACCTCATGGCGATCAGCTTCTGGGCCGGCCAGGAGTACATGGCCTACACCACGCTGAACAAGTTGGCGCAGCCCACCATCGGCTCGGACGGGGCGTTACTAGACTGTATCGACGTCTCCAATCCGCAGGAGCTGGGGCACTACACCTTTGTCCAGGATGTGTTGTGGGTGTGCTGGGTAGTACAGACGTTGTGTATTCTGCATCCCGCTTTTATTGTTTTTTACCTCCCTGTGCCGGCGACGCTCATCTACAAGCTCTGGGGCACGCTGCTGAAGCCTTTGGTTTCTGCCTACTTGGGCGGCAGCGCTGCCGACACTGGTGTGGCTAACGGTATCGATGGCAGCAGCGGAAACTCCTCGGTCAGTCGCCAGGAGCGACGGAATGAGGCACTGAAGCAGCGCAAGGCAGCACGGCGTGGTCAGTCAAGCACAGAGTGATGCACTGAGTGAAAGGGGGAGAGAAGGAAACGGAGGAAGGAGTGGAGACCCCACCCCTCACACACACACACACACACACCACCACCACCACCACCACCACCCACATCCACTGATGTCCGCTCGCCCCTCACGTTAGAGTGCGACCTCCATGGCTGGCTCTTTTTTTTTTGCATGTGTGCGCGCGCCCAAGTTCAGTACTGTCTGTGCCTCTCCGTTGCTTGTGCTGCTGCTCTCACAACCGCCAACACCTCTCGGTGGTTACCCCTCCCCCCCCCCCCCACTCCGTTGTGTGTAATCGAGGACCCACGTCACCTAAAAACATAACCACCCCCTCTCTCCCTCCCTCCCTCCCTCCCTTCACCTCTCTCCCTCTCCAAACAAATATATGAATATATATATATATATATATATATATATGTATATTTGTATGCAACGGAAATACAACGAACGCAGGTGTGTTCCAAGAGGGAACAGACTTGAAGAGGGGGAGAGGGAGGGGGAGGGGGAGGGGAGGGGAGGGGGGTGGTGGTGCTTCTGCCGCGGGTGTCCCGGTGTAAGATGCTCACCGAAGACGCTCACAGGCGCAGGGGAAAAAAGGGAAGAGGAGGAGGAGGAGACACACACATGCATCTTTATGGACGTTGTTGCTTTCCAGTGATTGTATTGGTGCCCCCCCCCCCTCTCCCTCCGCACCTCCTCCATCTTGTTCTGACACGATCTTTGCTTCTCTAGACGTCACTCACTTTCTCCTACCTCTCTTCCCCCCCCCCTTTACACCCATGCACGTACACATATACCCTCCTTTGGCTGAGGAGTGTCTCAACACGTCAACGCCCATCATCAGATAACACAGCAAGACGAGGGAAAGAACGAGGAGGAGGGGATGAAGAGGAGGAAAAAAAATCAGACAAATACGAAGCCCAATAGAAAAAAAAAAGGTAAACCGTGAAGAAAAAGCGAGGAGGAAGTCCAAAAGACACACACACACACACAAAAATGGGTGCCACGCTACGCAAGGAGGCTTCCGAGTACTTCACGGTGGCGCTGACGTCTGATGCGGCCGCCTCCCCTGACGAGTCAGAGTTTCTAGCCAAGACAAAGCAGTATGAGCGCAGCATTTGCGGTGGTGCGGAGCTCTACGGAGTGGCGGAGCCGATCGCCGCCGCGGTGATGAGCAAGGCTCCCGAGACGGGGCGCGTGCGCTGGCTGCTGCGGCTGTGCAGTGCGGTGATGCAGCGGTCTATAGAAGCCCCCCACGACTTGGATGCGACTACGCCGGCGGTGGTGCACATCAGCGAGGTCCTGCTGCGTCACATCCTGCGGCTGACGAATGGGAACTCCGCATCGCTCGTCGCTGTCGTGGAGGCACCTGGGAGACAAGGGGAGATGTCGCCGTCAAACGACACGGTGTGTGAGAACGTCACGGCGATGCTGTGCTGTGCGGCGATGTCTTTTTTGGTGCGCGTGCCGCTTAACGAAACGACGATCGTGACGCACTTGGAAGTGCTGCGACTGCTACTCACCATGACGTCATCGGCGCTGCATCACGGCACCGACTTCCGTGAGGACATGATGGATCTCTTCACGGAGCTCATTATGTCGTCACCACTGCTGGGTGAGTGCCTTCCCAGACTGCTTCATATTATCGTCTTATGGAAGAGTCAAAATTGGGCCGCTCATGCACCACTGCTCTACCACGAAGGATATCAACCATCTTTCCTCAACCTTTTCAATGCCTTCAGTACCAACGGTGTCCCTGCACTCAGGTCCAGGACCGACACATACGCATATGTGCTTGACGTGCAGGACTTGGTGACGACGACGGCGACGGCCTCCTCCACTGCCAGCAGCTCTGGTGGGACTAACACACTGATCACCGGCACGCTCCCCAAGAACCCTGCCGCGGTGCTTGTGAAGAGCTGTAGCTGTTGGGAGCAGGCTTTCCGCCACGCGACGGCGCTACTGTGCGTGCTGGTCGTTCATCAAAGGGGCAGCGGCCGGAACCCGGCTCTGGAGTACGTGAGCGCGATGCGTGATGGCAGCCCAGTGTCATTTGTTGATCTTCTCTCGGTCATCCGGTGGCGGCTGGTGAGCTTCCCTGAGATATCGATCCTGCTCTATGTGCTGTTGCACGACCACCCCGAGTTTTTACATACCGTGCTCACCAAGGATGCCGCCCTCTTTGTCTCTACCCTTCAGCAGTTGTTGGAGTTGACGAGAAGGACGTGTAAGGACACAACGCGGCTTTCGGTGGCCGCCGCCGCCGCCGCCGGTACGGTGGACGACGTGTTGCAGAACGCCGTGCTGGGGCGCATCATTTTTCAGCAGCGCATCTTCTCATACCCCTTCATCAATTTTATCTCGAGTACGTTGCTGCTGCTCGTTTCACAGGACCGCGTGATCAACCGGCTGCTGTGCGACACGCCATGCGTGCCCAGCAACGCGCTGGAGCGCCACGTGGACGGCGTTTCTGTCGGCGCACTCGCCGTCGTGGTGCTCTCGCTGGGCATCATGAGGGGGTTGAATGAATGCAACGAGGCGCTCATCGCCGTGTTTGCACCATGCCTAGTGAACCTCGCGCCTTTTGTGCACGACATGGACTCGTACACGGCCCAGCGCGTGTCGGCTCTGCTGGCGCTCTCGTTGAAGAAAATCCACCGCGCAAGTGCGCTCTTGGGGCCATTCAGGGAAGCAGCCGCAGCGCCGACGTCCACCACTGAAGGGGACACGGGCGGCCCTAACATCCCGGTGGAGGATGGCAACACACCGGCCGTTGCGCCAAGCCATGGGGGCGGCAGCTCCTTTCACCCTGCTCACGGCAAGGCTCCGACGGTAGCGTTGACCACCGAGGATGCGCAAGCGCTGGAGGAGGTTCTTGCCATGTACCTGCGACAGTTGCACACTATTATCGAAGGTGTTGAGGCGCTGTTGCGTGGTGCCGATCGTCGCAACGAGCGCCTCATTTACGAGCTCCTATACATCCGCGAGCGCCTCATCGACGACGTCGACAGCGCCGTCGAGAAGAAGTACCTACACGCCCATTTGACCAAACAGCTGCTCGCGAACGTAGCAGAGATGATCAGGAACTGCGAGGCGGACATTGCTAGCACCAGCCATGCCGAGAGCCCACAAGATATATTGACTATACTCCTGCGTGGTCAGCAGCAGCAGCAGCAGCAGCAGGGCCACAGCCACGGCAGTAACATGGGCAGCGCTGGCAGCGGCGGCAGCAGTAGTGGCGGCAATTGTACAGATGTTAGCCCATCAAAGGGCGGTGGTTTGGTTCGAGAAACGGGGGTATCGGCAACAGCCACTGCAGACGCGATGGGGAGGTCAAACGATGCCACTGTTGATCTGGTGTACAGCTACGAGGAGTCGCCACACAGTTACGACTTCTTCGGGCCGTTTGTGTGGGCAACATTGTTGAGCGCTGGTCAGCTGCCTGGGGGGGCACTGTGGTGCCGTCACAGTAGCGAGCTCTCATTGTTTCCACATTGATTTAGAAGGGTTCGGTAGTATTAGGGAGCTCCTTATCTGGCTATCCCCCTGCTTAACCAGGTGCGGGGTTTGAATATGGCTGCGTGGTGACAGTCATGAACAAGAGGAGGAGGAGGAGGTGCCCTTCCTACGTTTCTACAGGTCCCCCCTCCTCCTCCTCCTCCTCTTTTTTTTTTCTGTGACTCACTTGCGCATACTTGAGTGATGGAAATGTGTGTGTGAGAGAGAGGGGAGAAGAAAAGAGGAGAAGGTGTGTGTGTGTGTGTGTGTGTGTGTCCGGTGTGAGTGTGTTTGGTGTGTCTGCTTGCGTTTCTCTCTGCGTCTGTGTGCTTTGCATAATGTGTTTTCTTTGTGTGCGTGTGTGTGACCCCTCCCGCCCCCTCCCCCCCCTCACACACACACCACCCAGCATGACGCGGCAGCGCTCTTGTTTTTCGTTCGACTGAACCGTCTGTACATTCTGCACCGCTGCTTCTACATCTCTCTCTCTTTCTCTCCGCTCTATCCCCCCTCCCCCTCCCCGGTACTGCATCCCCCATCGATGCATAGATAGACCCTAAACCACTACGTGTACACCAATTTACACGCACACGCACGCACACACACACACACACACACATCGAGGGCCCCGATGGAGCGTCCGCCTTGGCCAGAGCCGACGCGGCTCTCGCCTTACTTCTTCCAGCAAGTCGTCTCGCGCGTTCCACCCGCCGACGCCCCGCCAGGAGATGTTACCAAAGATCCAGTGGGCGACAATCCCCCGCCACAGGGCCACGCTTCTCTGCTCACGGACGCGATGCCCGAGGGTTGTACCGCCACAAAAAAGACATCCCCACCATCCTCATCACCGGGACCGGCTTCGGCGTACGCACTCGGTGTAAACGCTGGCGTGCTTGAGTTCTGCGCGGGTGCGTCCGCAGCGGCCACGGCCCGTCCAGACGCTGGTGCACCGGTACGCGTGACAAGCGATGCCGCGACAGACGCTGCCTTGTGGAAGTGCTTTACCCCCTCTTCGTTCCGGGAGGGCTTTGAAGAATTTATCAAAGCGGAGAGCGCGCAGACAGAATCGCTGCGTCGCTGCGTCACGGCCGCTTGGCGCGATGTCGAGCACATTCAGGAACGAAACACACTGCGTCGCGCCACCTTGAAGGGGTTTCTCGCCGACCCCGGTGCGGCGTGGCGGGAGCAGGTGCGGAAAAAGCTGTTCTGGCAAATGGCAGATATCGTGCAGCGCTACGGGTTCGAGGTGGACATGGATGATAAGGACAAGGATGGGGGTGCCGAGGCCAGGCTGGCGGACAGTGAGCGTGTCACTCTAGATTTCACTTTGGATTGCGATGTTGCGAATGAAGACCAGGACACGAATCCCCACAGCCGTGGCGCCAAGGCGCTCTCCGGCAGCAGCAGCGAGGACGAGGGCGACCGCGTCGATACCTCTGTCAGTGGGCTGCCGTTATCCTCTCATCAACCACAACAGGACGAGGTAACGGCAACCACTGAGCCACACGCCGCCAAGGCATCGGCCAAGTCGAGCAAAGAGCTGCTCAACCCCTGCAACCGTCGACATTTTCTGCGTCGCATGTTCGCACCGTTGCAGCGGATGCGGGAATCGTTGCCAAAGTGGACGGCGTTGTTGCTCCACGACATCCTCAACCTGCAGAAAAGTGTTTTCCCAAGCCTCGAAAAGCGCGTTCAAGACTCGGTGTACTTCAAGGTGCCACTGCACAGGCCCTTCCTCACCGCACAGGCGGCGCTGCAGCTGTGTGTGCAGCAGAAGCGCGTCGCACCGGATACGGAGGTGGTGCAGGTCCCAGTGTATCGGCAGCTGGAACAGCAGGGGCAACTCTGGTCTGATTTCGTGCAGGCACACGAGTCATTCGCGGCGACGGTGGTGGCGGCTGCCGAGTCCGAGAAGAAGTTGTGTGCGGGAATCCCCGCTCCCACGGTGCCATCCGCAGAGGATGAGATCACTCACACGACGCAGCGATGGGCCACCGCTGAGGCGCTGTGGACGCTTCTCTTTGACGAGTTGGATAGGTGCAAGAGCTTCTTCGGGGATGCCATCGCCAGCCGCAACGCTGTTCGCGAAGGCGCTACCGCGGAGATGAGCGCCGTGCAGGAGTCCGTGCGCACCCATCGCAGCCACGGCGAAACCACGATGGCTGTCATGAGGTCGGAGGCGGAGGCGTGCGCGGAGATGCTGAGCCGCAATAGTCAACGCACTTTGACGGCCGTGGAGGAGATGGAGAGCACGTTCACCTCGGAGCGCAATCGACTCCAGCAGTCCATTGCGCGAGGGGAGGCGCGCTTGACGCAGCTGGAGGAGCAGCAGGAAAAGAGCGCACGCCGCGTACGAGAGGCCCTCAAGGCCTTTTTTATGGAGCAGCTCCAGTACGAAGAGACGTCGCAGGCGCTGTTGCAGGACCACCTCAGCCTGACGCAGCTGGAGACGAGCCACAACCAGCTACGCAGGACCGTCGAGCAGCGTCGTGTGGATGCGGTGGGGTGTAAAAGAGAAACGGTGGCGCTTCAACAGCTCCTCAACGACGGCGACACCGCGGTGCAACAGATTTTCGACGCATGCGAGGCACACTGTCGTCGCATGGAGACGGACAACCACTTCATCCAATGCCGCCTGGTCGATCAGTGTACACTGGCACTTCAGCAGCGCTGTCGGTGCCTGCACGCGATAGCGGCGCTGTACGAGCAGCGCTACGCCATTCTGGAAGCTCGTACAGGCGACGCGTGGCAGCTCCAGTTTCTGCTCTCCAGCGAGCGCGACTGGGCTGTGGCAAATCTCAGTGATGCACGGGCGGAGGTCATTCAGCTGGAGCACGACTGGATCAAAGTGCGCGCCATGCGAAATGAGCTGGAGCTGCCGCCAGCGAAGCTGGACCCGCACGTGGTGACACCCGAATGGCAAAAGCTCATGGCGACGCTCCTCAACCTCGATGCTCCTCCATCACTTCAGCGACGCCTACCGACACTGCGTACTCACGCTGCGACGATGGCGCGGCCGGTGGCGGGGTGTGGCCAGCAGGCGGTGCGTCACCTCCTTTCCGATACGGCTACGGCGCAGGCGTCGCTGTCCTCCGCGCCATAGCCAATGCGCAGCATCGTGAGGAGGCCCTGAAGTCAGGGACAGGATGTGGGGGACATCTCTGCGCCTAAGCCGGTGCTCCTCTTTTCCCGGTAATGCACTCCCCCCCCCCCTCTCTCCGTTCCCCCGTTCCCCCACGACTGCCTCACCTGGGGGCTCTTCCTGTCCCTCCCTCCCTCCCTCCCCCCCCCTTTGAGGTGTGTGTCATGATGTTTAGGATGCGTGTGGATACATGGGTGCATATACATGTATATATATATATATATCTATATGTGTGTACATCTTGTCTGTGGGCTCCACGTTTGCATGGGGAAGTCGTGGGGGGAGGGGGTTGGGAGTAGTCTCATTGGCTGATGTACAGTTCACTCGCATCTCCTCCTCCTCCTCCTCCTCCTCTCTCTTCTGCCCCCACCCGCTTAGGTCCAGGAAGAGAGACGGCAAGGGTTTCTACGTCCCGAGGAGCGGAGCTCTCGATGAGAGAGGGGGGAGGGGAGGGGAGGGAGAAGATTGACGAGATCCCTCACACCTTCACCTTCGTCTCCTCTCTCTCTCTCTCATGTTGCTGATGCGCTGAAGGAAAACATGTATTCAAAGTATATATATATACACCTATACTCGTACATATATGCATACATTTGCACACCCGTGGTCCCCCCACCCCCGATCAACTGCACTCTCTCAAGGTTGGTGGGGAGAGGACACGGGAGGCATTCATCTCAGGCTGGAGAATGCCGAGGACAAAGCGTGTCAGAGGCGGTGGCGCCTTGCTGGATGCGTTAAAGGGGAGGGGGGAGGAGGATACTGGCAACAACAGCCAGGGCTTCTGCTGCTGCTGCATCAGTGATCAACTCTACAAGGCTGGACTCACAGGAAATCATCTGGAGCAGGGGCACCGCTGGATCCTTGTGTGTGTGTGTGTGTGTGTGTGCTCAAATGGATCTGACACCAGTCGTGAAACAACCACGCGAGAACCCCGCAATCCCAAAGAATGTACACACAACCCCCTCCCTTTTCTTCTCCTTGAAATGACAATGATCTTCCTTGGCCAGCTCCCCTCTCCCCCCTCAATACCCCTGACCTCCCCCCCCCCTCCGTCCCTCCCTCTCTCCCATCCATCCATCCATCGCCTCCTCGTTCCCTATTTTCACACTTTACGGCAGAGGCACCTCATCGCCCCCCTCTACCCCCCACACCTCCATCCCCGGTGAAGGGGGGGGGGGCTCAGATGAAACTCCCGTTGACGCTGCACCCTGCGAACCATCTCGGTGTTCAGTGCCTTCTTCTCCACGCCGCTCTTTCCTCAGACAGTACCGCTGGGCGCTACGGCCAGGACAAGAGGTACGACACGGCCGCCAGTATCGCACGACTGCGCACGCGCTACGACTGGGAAAGCCAACACGGCCCTTCTCACATCGTGCGCCTGTCGCGCTGCTGGCAAGAAGTTCTGCATCCACCAGCAGCAGTGGCTGCTGCCGCCTCTGTGCCCGGCCGCAGCACTGAACACTCGTCTTCCCTGGTCCCTGCGCCATCGAAACTCGCCACGGCTCAGCAGCCGAGGCAAGAGCAGCTGGCAGATGCGTCATATCGCACTTTGGCCTTCACGGCACCCGCCCGACTCGTTGCTTTGTACGCCCCTCCTGTGTTGCTTCGCCGGCTGCAACGACGCACCCACGACATGGTCAGCTACGACGCTGCAGTCCACCATGAATCGCTGTTGACAAAGCTGCTCGCTCCGTATGGCCTCCATGTCGCCTTAACCGGCGCCACACGGCGCGGCTGTCCTTGTGCTATCCACTCCGAGTATCTTCTCTGCCTCACAGAGGCGGCGACCTGCGAGGTGGAGGCGGCGGACCTCGACAGTGCTTATGGAGAAGTCAAACCAAGGGGAGATGCTGGGCATGCAATAGATGACCACGACGACATGGCCTGGGGTAGCGGAGCTTCTGCGGCGACGACCGTGGTCACTGCCGCTGCAAAATCTCCGATGCGCGGGGCAGAGTCTACCACAGTCTTGGCGGAGGGAATGACGAAGCAAAGGCGGCGCGCAACGGGGATGATTCTCCGTGACGCGCTGATGTTGGGCCCGCCTACCCTGTCCTCCCCCTCTCCCCCGTCGCCGCCGGCGGCGGCGGCTGCTGTTGCAGCTCACAGAGTCGCAACGGAAGGTCACGCAGCGACAGCCGTCGCAGGCGGCATCATTGAACCCCATCTCCAACAATGCATTCGCGGGAGTATCGTGGGACCGTTGCGCCGCCGTTACTGTGACCGGCGTGAGGCCTTCTCTTCCACTGACCACTTAAGCCCTACGGTCACCTACCGCATGCGACGCGCGCTAGATGGCCTCATCCGATGCGGCTACGTCGTGTCGGCCGCCGATGTGTTCCCACCTTCGCAGTCGCAGCTCGAGAAGCGTCAGGCAATGCGCGTGACTGTTCGCTATGACCCGCACCGACCTACGCAGGTGCCAGCACCGGCGTGCACCGACCCTATCGTGCTCGGTCGCCTGCAGCTGCATGAGCTTGTTCTGCGTGTATGCCCGTGGCATGCTTTTGCGGCGCGGCAGCTGTTCTTGACAGGGCCAGCGGCCTTTACCGCCCACCTGACACTGCGTGCACTCGAGCACGGCTTCGATGTGAACATGAACGGTGCCTTCACATCCTGGACACGCACCTCGACGCACAACAAGAGCGGTACAAGCAGCACGATCCCCCCTGCCGCTGCCGCCATCGTCGCCAGCAAGGCTCATCGTGGTCAAGTGCAACAAGTACATGGTGAGGGGCAGCCGAAATCCCAGCGGCAGCGCAGCGGTGACCTCGTTGAGCAGCGAATACTCGAAGACGAGGACGACCTCTTTTCATTGGCGAGGTTGCCACGTGTCGACCCGATGCTGCGGGGTCTCTACTGTCAGCGACATCTCCTGTGAGAGGGTCGTCTGGGGAGGGGTGAGGTGGGCTGGGAGATACGCAGTGAGTTGTCGGCGCATATTGACCCTCTCCTCCCTCAAACTCCCCAAACAGACACACACACACACACCTCTTTTGCCCGCAACAGGGATCTTCATTCTTCTGCGTGCCCCCTCTCCTTTTTTTTTCTGGGGGGGGGGGAGACTCAATGTGGTCACCCACCGTGTCCCTTCCACCCTCCTCCCCTCCAGGTGTGTCTCACTATATCAGCTGCTCCTGTGACTCTGCTCCTCTACCCGGCTACTAGAACAGAAAATCCTCAGCACCATTCATGGGTTGATACACTGCTGCCACCGCCGTCGCCGTCGCCCTCCTCCGCCTTTCCGATCCTTTTTTTTTCTCCCAGTCAGCAGGACGCGACCTGCGGACTGAGAGAACTGCCACACGCACCGCTTTCTCATACATCACCCCGCATATTCATGTATGTGCTTCTCACACTGTATGCTATCAGCCCCCCCCTTCCCCCTTCCCTCTTTCTTCGCACACACATGCCTGGCCCTGCTCTACCCCGCTCCGTCCGCGTTGTCATCTCCAACTCTGTTGTACTCACCTCCTTCGCTCTCTGCATCTCTATTTGGCTCTTTACGCATTTTTCGGTGTACTCTCTTTTTTTTGTGCCATCGTGAATGCCGATGCACACACGTGTGCGCATTCGCTACACACACACACACACAACAACGCATTCATGTCAACTCTTTACGCATAACCGCGCACGTTCATCGTACCACGCCTTTAAAAGCTCATCCACGCACCACCAGTGGGACATCATGCAGCCTTACCTCCGCAAGCTTCGCAAGCAGAAGCGCAGCAAGCCCAGCGACCTCGAGGAGAGCGTCGCGAAGACGCTGTTTGAGCTCGAGACGTCACACAAAACGCTGCGTCAGGAGCTGCCCCGCTTCAACATCAACTGCGTGCGCGAGGTCAAGGTGCCGCGCTCCAAGAAGACGGCCCTGGTCATCTTCTACCCCCTACGGTTTCTGATGCTGGTACGCAAGGTGCAGCGTGCGCTGACCTCTGAACTGGAGAAGCGCCACCCCGGCTTCCTGGTGATGTTGGTTGCGCAGCGCAAGATCACGAAGCGCCCGTCGGATGTGTACAAGCTGCAGAAGGTCCAGCGCTCCAAGACCAGCACTGCCGTGTTCGAGAACATCCTGAACGACCTGATCTA
This sequence comes from Porcisia hertigi, assembly GCF_017918235.1. Classification (NCBI taxonomy): domain Eukaryota; phylum Euglenozoa; class Kinetoplastea; order Trypanosomatida; family Trypanosomatidae; genus Porcisia; species Porcisia hertigi. The sequence continues at coordinate 76,428 of NC_090560.1, forward strand.
CCCGAGCGACGTGGTGGGCCGCCGCTGGCGCTACCGCACGGACGGAAGCAAGATGATGAAGGTGTTCCTGGACGCCCGTGACCGCAAGCGCGCCGAGTCCCGCCTGCGCGCTGTGGCGTACGTGTACAAGCAGCTGACGCACCGCCGCGTGTCCTTCGCTTTCATGTGGAACCCGAAGCTGCAGCAGGTGTCGACCCGGTAAGAAAATGGAGCAGAAGGGAACGAATGGCGGACCCGTGCATTGCAGACAAACCGGCGTGGGTGTGCGGGGGGGGGGAGGGGGGAGGGGGGAGGGGGAGGGCGCGCATGCGATTATATATATACATGTATATGTATATTTCCGACTGCGCTTGTAAGCGACGAGTCACTCTTCCAGGGATGGTCGTCCCCCTCATCCCCCCCTCATCCCCCTCATCCCCCCGCTCCCCGTCGGCGCGTTGAACTGAGCATTTTTTTTTCTGTTGAGTTTTCTCTTCAGTAATTCTTTCCTTTGTTTTCCATTTTTTTTTATGCTCACGCTGATGTTGAGCGAATCGTGGACCGAAACACACGTACACCCCACACAAAGATCACATCTCCTGTCCACCTTCTCTGCTCCCCCCCCCCCCACTCATCTCCCCCACCCTAATGCTGCTTCATTCCTAAGAGGGAGGGGGGAGGGAGGGAGATGGCACGACGTTGATGGTTTCTTCACTGTTGCTTTACTCGAGGGTGAGGAGCACAAATGTCGAGCGTGGGAGGAGGAGGAGGGGGGGAAGCCCATCAGGCGAAGAGAGTGGTGATGAAGTGGCTTGGCCGAGTAAAGGAACCAGTATCGAGGGAGGCTTTGTCACGGCCACGACGCCCCGAGACTTCTCCTCTTTACTCGAACGGCCTCCTCCCCCCGCGATTCTAAAACTTCCAAGCTTTATTCCAATGCCTCCGCTCATATTGTGCGCGTGTATCAATACACATATATATGTATATATGTATGTACTCGGCTCCCTCCTCCGCTAACCCCCTTCTCTCTCCCTTATTCACATTGATTTATGTTGAACCCCCTCCTCGCACAACAACAACCAAAAAAAAAAGAGCTGACCTGACTGAGAGAAATCATGCAGCCTTACCTCCGCAAGCTTCGCAAGCAGAAGCGCAGCAAGCCCAGCGACCTCGAGGAGAGCGTCGCGAAGACGCTGTTTGAGCTCGAGACGTCACACAAAACGCTGCGTCAGGAGCTGCCCCGCTTCAACATCAACTGCGTGCGCGAGGTCAAGGTGCCGCGCTCCAAGAAGACGGCCCTGGTCATCTTCTACCCCCTACGGTTTCTGATGCTGGTACGCAAGGTGCAGCGTGCGCTGACCTCTGAACTGGAGAAGCGCCACCCCGGCTTCCTGGTGATGTTGGTTGCGCAGCGCAAGATCACGAAGCGCCCGTCGGATGTGTACAAGCTGCAGAAGGTCCAGCGCTCCAAGACCAGCACTGCCGTGTTCGAGAACATCCTGAACGACCTGATCTACCCGAGCGACGTGGTGGGCCGCCGCTGGCGCTACCGCACGGACGGAAGCAAGATGATGAAGGTGTTCCTGGACGCTCGTGACCGCAAGCGCGCCGAGTCCCGCCTGCGCGCTGTGGCGTACGTGTACAAGCAGCTGACGCACCGCCGCGTGTCCTTCGCCTTCATGTGGAACCCGAAGCTGCAGCAGGTGTCGACCCGGTAAGAAAATGGAGCAGAAGGGAACGAATGGCGGACCCGTGCATTGCAGACAAACTGGCGTGGGTGCGCGTACATGTGAACGATTTCGGTACGCCGTGGCCATACAGACGATATGTGGTAGGCCCCCCCCCTCTCCCCTCCTCACCCTCCTCCCGCTTGTGCATTAGGGGGGGGGGCGAGGAGGTGGTGGTGGTGCTGCCCCAATCTCTCATCTCACCTCATTATTTATTTATTTCTCTGGGCTTTTCCACGCGTTCGTGTGTGTGTGTGTGCCTCCGGTGCCCGTGTGTGTTTTTCATGGTTTTATTATTTCGCAGATCATCAACAACAAAAAAAACAGTGAAAGGCGCTCCCAAAAGAAAACACCAGCGGGGCGGGGGCGGGGAGGAGAGGGAGGAGATGGGCTATGGTAGTTCAGTCTCTTCAGTGCCCTCTCTTGATGCCCCCCCCAACTCTCCCTTCTTTTCTGCGCATGCGATGAGCGATGTACAAGAACATGCTGCTGTGCCCCCTCCCCTCCATGTACACATGTTTATTCCTAATACACCCCCCCTCCCCCCTCCCCCCACACACACACACACACACACACACACATCGCACCGCATCGCAAAATATCCAACTGTTCTTCACAAGAGCCATCTCCACTGCAGAAACGTATCACAACCGCTGCTATCTCCCCCCCCTCCCCTCCCCTCCTTGCATCCCTGTTGCGCACATATACACACACGCGCGCATCTGTGTGTGTGTGTGTGTAAAGTGTGTTGGTGATGACTGATTAGCCATCCTTTGTCTTGTACACCCCCACCCCCTTTTTTCTTTCCTGCTGGTGCTGCTCAGTGGTGTGCACATTGAATCGGAGAAAAAAAAGAGAGGAGAGAGAGATTTGAAAAAAACAAAAAGAGGTAAAAATGGAGCTCGTTGCAACCATGGCGCTTGATCGCGACGCGATCAACACCGTCACGCTTCGCCTGCTACCGCCATCCGCCGTACCTGGTGGAGCTGCGTCGCCATGGCTCTTGGTCCACACAATCCCCATCACCGCTAGCCTATCTCGCACCCTGAGTCGTCTCGTGTCGATTGAGGCATCTGCAATGGCGCAGACGCAGCTGGAGGCGTCTCCGTCAGTCACCGTAACTCCATCGCAGCCGCCACCGCCGATGTCTAGCTTGCTGACGACGTCGACTGCTCTCACGGCACCGCACTTGCTGGGCAAGGGGGCTGCGGCGGTACCAATCGACGACACCGCACACTTTGCGGCGCCTGGCCACGCGATACATCGCTTAAAGCATCGCAGGATGCGCTTCGCTTCAGCTGCCTCGAGGTCTGCATCATCGTCGTCATCGTCGTCGTCCTGTTGTTCAGCCTCCACTGTATCCGCTTTCTCGACCAAGTCAAGGATCTCATGCTCGACCAATGAGGCTCAGCAGCGGGCGATGAGTTGGATCGAGCTGGTGCGCGTGGGGTACGTTGTTAGCGAGATTCACGCTTACTGCATACTCTTCAAGTGCCGACATGCGGCACAGGCGGCAAGGATGAAGGCCGCATTGGAGGAGGGTGCAGCACTGGGCTTGACGGCACCGGTAGAGTACGTGAGTGAAGCACGACCAGTCATTGTCACTCATCACACATTCGCAGAGTCACGTGGAAACGGGGAAGCGGAGGTGGATGCGGTCGGCGCTGATGAGCCCAGTATGCCCCACCACGATCTCCATGACGACCACCGCCATGGGCTCGGCGCGACCGCTCGCTGGTTCACTGAAACCCACATGGCCTCCCTATGGGGTGCGGTCGTCACGGTGTATCCTGTCCGCGGCGGCGGTGACAGCGGCGTTGGCGGCGGCGCGTCAGATGACGACGATGAGCACCACAGCCCTCGCGGATCAAAACAATGGCACCAACACCACCCGCAACACCTCCATCCGCTGCACAGCAGCCCGCACGCCGTGTCTTCTAGTCCTCCCATGTCTTCGCCAGTACAGCGATCGCGTGCCACGCCATCTGCGGTGCGTAGCACCGGTGCGCCACCGCCACCGCCGCGGAACACCTCCGCCGTCACCGCCACCCCAAAGGCACACGCCCTGAGCGACATGCCACCGTTTCTTTCCCTCAGTGGCGGCAGTGGTGGCCGTGTCGAGGGCAGGGCCAGGGGCAGCGCCTCGCTGCTGTGCTCCGACTTCTGCGCCATTTGCCTGGACCCGCTCTACCCCAGTGCCTGCGTCACGACACTTTGTCAACATTCCTTTCATTTGAGCTGCTACGCGCTGCTTCCGTCTGGGTCGGCTGAGTGCCCACTGTGCCGCTTTTCGGTGTACGACCTCCTCAACGATGCGCGCTGCAGAGTGTGTGGCACATACGAGGATTTGTGGGTTTGCTTAATCTGCGGCCACGTCGCGTGCGGTCGGGCGCGGCGTGACCATCAGCAGGAACACTATCACGTTTCGGGGCACTCCTGCTCGTGGCAGAGTAGCACAAATCGAATTAGAAATCTGAGCTCTCGCATGTACCTCCATCAGGAGGTGGCTCTGCTGCTGGAGGATGGCGTCGAGGGCGCAGTGCTGGCGGACCGCCTTCACGGCAAAGATTCCCCTACGCGGCCTCACAGCGCCAATCCTGGCGTAGGCGAGACAGGGGCGTTGTCGGAGGGCACAGCGACAAGGGGAGGTGCAACCGGTGGGGCGTCGTTGCTGTCGGGCGTGGACCGCGTGCAGTACATGTCGTGGTGCGACTCGCTGGCAGATCCAGACCTGCAAGAGGCGCTGGACGAGAGCAAAGATGAGGCGGTGGCACAGTACTACACCCTTTTCCTGCGTCAGCTGGCTGACGAGCAGAAACGGTGGTACGAGGCGAAGGTGGCGGAGCGACGCCGCCGCCGAGGCAAGAGGCAGGCGGCGTCCACGTCAGCCGGTGGTCGTGGAACAGAGCCGTTGTCGCATGGCGCATCATCTACGTACACTACCTTGCACTCCGTTGCCCTGGAGGAGCGGCGGCAGCGCCGTTGCGTGCTCGACGAGTATGTGCAGTCGACTATCACTCTCATCCAGGCAGCCCAGCTCGAGTACACTGGCATGTCTCGGGCACTTCGGGCTGCCCATACTGAGGCACAAGAGCGAGTTCTTCTGCGCTCTCACCTCAACTCTGGCCTGATGGCGCAAGCGGAGCAACTCCGTGAGCGCGTACGAGAGTCGCAGCAAAAGGGTGAGAAGGCTTTACAGAAGAAAGCAACCGAGGAGGCCACGCTACAGCGTCTCGTGGACGAGGCGCTGTCGTCGCTGTGATGGGGACCCACGAAGTGTGCCTGTGTATTTGCGAATGTGGACATATATATATATATATGTATGTATGTATATCCTCTCTCGCCCTCTCGCGTCGCCGGGTGGGGAGGGATGGGGAGGGGGGGGCGAGACACATGAGGTTGACTGCGCAGGCAAACACGCACCTCCTCTGTGGTGGTGGTGGTGGGGGGGGTATCCGGCCTCCGCGGTCATGCTCCAAGTACGGTGCATGCGGGGCCATACGCTCCGCGACTCCGTTCCCTGTCAAGAAGGCACGTTCCATCACTACTCGTTGGGCACGCCTCACCCGGAGGGGGAAGGGGGGGGGAGTGGAGAGTGGGGAGTGGGGTAATCTCTCCACCCTTCAGAAACGGTGCGCCTCGTCGAAGGCGAGCCGTGGTGTCAAAACAGGAAGTGTCAAGAGAAAGAGAGAGAGGACGCTCTCTCTGTTCCCAGACACTTGCATATAAGACAGACCTGTACCGTATCCTTGGCTCACCGGCACCGAACACACACCAAAGAAAAAAAGTTGCTCGACTTTTATTTGTTTACTCAAATATTTTCCCACGTTATTTTTAGCTTCTCCCCCTTCCTCCCACTATGCGCGATAGCGTGGGTGTCCCGTTGGCGCGGCTTTTTGCTTGACGCATATATGTGCATGTTTTTTTTGGTTGTTCGGAAGGAAGGTGTCCGGGATTGTATCGTTCCCCCCTTCCCCCCATTGCTGAGAGACTCCGGGAGGAGGAGAAGGGGGATGTGGGTGACCCCCCTCCCCCCCGCACATACTCTTTATAGGCATATATACACATATTGTCGCCGCACTAGCCACAGCGTGAGAAGCACGCTGACAAACCCGCAGTTTATTCGTCGAACAGTTGGACGCAAGAAAGCGGACCCGCGCTCACGGCACTCCAGTGTAGCTCACTCGCCCCCCCCCCTCCCACCTTCCTGCCCTCTTTGCCCTTCCATCCCTCTCCCTTACACACCCACACACACCCCCACACACACGTTGGTTGAAGGACACGCATGCAGCGCGCTAAAGTTGAACACCCCCCCTTTCCCCCGCCCACCCGTGTCCCATCCACCCTTTCGCGTATGTAAAACACAAAAAAAAACCAACATACAAAGAAACAGTAGCAATATTTTGTTCTGTAAAAATTTTGGTCGTTGTGCTGTGTTGTCTCTTGTTTTTTTTGGGGGGTGACGTATATTCAGGGTCTTGCTTGTGTGGGTGTGTCCGTCTCTGTGTCTGTGTCTGTGTGTGTGTGTGTGTGTGTGTGTGTATTTTGCCCCCCCCCCTCTCTCCCCTCACTACACACAGACTGACACACACCTCCTTGATTATCACTATTCATCATCGCATCACCGCCTATCACACACTCACACATCACGCCCTGGTTGTTTTCAAAATTCACACATTTTGTTTTTCGACTCCACCCATCACCTCCCAGCCTCCCTCTTGTCTCCCCTCCCCTCCCTCCCCCCATCTTGCCGACTTGGTGACGCAAGCAGTTGATAGTTATCATTGCAACCACACGCACAAACTATACACAACACCAGTGCGCGCCATGGGGCCACGCAGGGCCACCACCACCACGAGGCCGTACAGGCCGTTGGCGTCTATTTACGATGCATGGGGCGACACACTTTTTCCTTTTCTCGTTCCGGCGATGGTGCTCAGTGTCTGGCCCGTGATGATGATAATCCGGGCCCGCAATCGCACGCCTATCAAACTCCTGGGGATCGCCGCGCTCGTATCACTGGCGGATGGCCTTCTCGGCAGTTGTGCGTTTGCACTGCAGCATCAGTACGCGTTCTCTCTCTCCACAAACTCGGCTTTTTTCTACGCAGGCACCGTTACTTACTGGCTTGGCGGTGCAGTCCTAGGCCCAGTGATGGAGATGTGGGGGTTCCGGCGTTCTTGCATGGCGCTGGCCGCCGCAGGCATCGCTGGTGCGTGGGGTAGCGGGCAGAGCATTGTTGCGTTTGCCCTTGTGGGTCGTATCTCCAGTGCGGCAGCCACGTCTGGGTTGATGACCTGGGTCGAGTACGCGCTCTTCCACGAGGGGCCCGTGCATCGAAGCCCTGTCGCCGGTGCCGTCGCCCTCGAGGGCGATGACAAAACGATGGCCATGGGCGACACCACTGAGGATTTGGGCCGCTTCGGGTTGCTCACAATGTTTCACCAAATCCGTCCCATCATGATGTGGCTGTCCATGCTGGTGTCGCAATATGTGATGGTGGCAACCCCGACAGTGTCGTCGGCGCCGTGTTGGGCGGCCGCCGCGTGTTACCTCGGCGTCCTCGTCGTTCTGTGGAGCTTCACTGTCTTGCATGGCACCTCAGCTGCCTTATCGGTGTCCTCGAGGTCTCTGGCCGGTGTTCCTCGCTGTGGCAGCACTCTCAATGGTGCACACAGGAAGAGCCTCAACGGGAAGCATGTGTCAGCGTACGACTTAAAGGTGGCGGGCATGGCTTCATCACCACCGCCTCCATCACCGCTGCGCAGCGCTGGTGGCAGGGGCGGTAATGGCAGTGTGTATCGAAACACTTTAGCGTGGCGTGTTATTGAACACTATATGCACGCCTATGCCACCGCGATGCGGACGCTGTTCTCGCCTCGTTATATGGCCAGTCACATTGTGGTGATCGTCTTCGGCGCGGTGTTCTTTACGTCGTCGCTGCTGTGGGTGCCAACGCTGGAGCTGTACGATGACAGCATCCCGTTCGGCCTTGTGTTTCAGTTGTTCATGATTGCCACCTTCCTCGGTTGCACCTTCACACTCCCGGTGTGGGCCGTCGGCGGCGCGGAGGCAGCGCTCGTGTTCCTCCTCAGCCTCAGTGGGCGCACCCTCTTCACCTCGCAGGACTACGCCATCCCGGTAACGATTATGCTCAGCGGCGTCGTGCTGCACTTGACGCACGGTGCCCTGCTTACAATGAGTAGCCTGTGGCGCGCCGAGTATCCCAGCGCGAGCGCATCACTCACGTTCCTATTCATGATGAAGGCCTGCACCGGCTGCCTCGGGTGGGTCTTCCTCCACGCCATTGACGGTGTGTATATGGAAGAAGCCTTTGTGTTCAAGGCGCGGTGGATACGCCGGTCGATGTGGGTGGCGGCGGTGGCGCTGGCCCAGTTCATCGTGAGCCGCATGGCCCCTCGTCCTGATCGCAGGGCTTACAGCGTCGCCAGTACACGCGATGATGGCGTCTTGATGGCACACAAGGGTGACAGTGCTGACCTCGAGGACTCCAACGTCACACCCGTCTAACAACAACCAGAGCGCGGGCGAATGAGTGTGGGGTGTTGAGGGGTGTGGGGGGGGGGTCAACGAGTGCGTTATCCGTTGGTGAATTCGCTCCGCTCCCTCCCGCCTCCCCTTTTTCCCTCCTCCGTATCGATGTCATCGATTTGGAAAGGGAAAGGGTTTGGTTTGATGCGTCTTCCATTCGAGGTAGTTCTGCCTGGGCATGGAGGAAGGAGGAGTGGTGTGGACTTGAAGGCAGCGATCCGTTGTTGGATCCATTGTGCGAAACGGTGTATGTGTGTGTGTGTATACGTGTACTAACATTTTTTCTGGTGATACTCGTTTGAGGTGTGTCTTCCTCCTCCCCCCTTTTTTCCCTCTTGCCTCACCTGCGTGGCTTTTATTGATTGTTGTTGTGGTGTTTGTTTTTAGTGTATGTGCTCTTTTATCTTTTGTTTTGCGCGTGCGTATCTCCGTCGCTCTCTCTCTCGTTCTCCCCCCCTCCCCCCCCCCTTGTGTCCTTGTTTGTCTGTCCGCCCGTGTTGCCAGATGCTCTGGCACTTCAACTCCATCTCTGTCCTCTCCCTCCCCTCCCCCCCCCCCTTGTGTCCTTGTTTGTCTGTCCGCCCGTGTTGCCAGATGCTCTGGCACTTCAACTCCATCTCTGTCCTCTCCCTCCCCTCCCCTCCCCCCCCCGCCCCCGCCAACACACAAATATACGCAGAGATGCATTTTTTGATGTTTATCAGCTGTACTAATAACGTTGATCGTCACAGAAGGAAAAAAGTGCCCCGCCCCGCCCCGCCCCGCCCCGCCCGGCCCCCCTTCGAGGGGTTGGGGGGAGGGGGGGGAGGCGGGGCGGGGAAAAGAAGAGGAACAGAAAAATGAAGGTGCCTCATATACCACAGCATTTGGACTTCTGCTCCATACCCCTACTGCTCCCCCCCCCCCCCATAAACCGTCTGGGATATCCTGGCCAGTGGAACCCAGTGAGATGGCGCAGCCGAAGCCAAAGCCGCACCTCATCATGACCACGGATACGGGAAAAAAATGTTTTTTTTTTTGACGCGGACTGGGGGAGGGGGGGACCCCCCTTTCCCCTCCCTCCCCACCCACACCACTACCTCTGGGTCACGGGGGGGGGGTTCACAAATGATCTCCTTTTCCGTGCGCTCGCACCTCCATTAGTAGAGGAGAGTACTTATATATATATATATATAATCTTGTTGGGGTTTGCATCTGTAGCCACCCTCCCTCCTCCCTCCCCCTATTCCAGTGCATGATGCGACAGTGGGCGCTAGGGGAAACTACAGGGGAGGGGAGGGGGGCCCTGAACCCCTTCACGTCAATTTTTTGCCGCAATCAGAGTGGGGTGTCTCGACAAACAACCGATTCAAACTTAGTGTGGACAAGATGAAAAGGGGGTGGCCTACTTGAAGAGTTCGATTCACTACTCCACCCCCCCCCCCCATCCCCTCTCTCCCTCCCCCCGAGAGGCACACATATGCATCTATTTGCAGTCATTGATACTCTCTAAATCCCGCATCACGAGCAGTTGGACTTGGTAAAGACCTTTCAGAGGGAAAAAGCAAAAAAGAGACCGGCAATATGCCGGCAACGATCTCTCTGACATTGAATAGCTCTAATTCCTTCTTGCTCTCGACAGACCGTGTACTACACAGAAAGAAAGAGGGAAAGCACGTCTGGAGCTGCCGCTGTCCCTTCATCGCGATCGTACAATCGAAGATAACGAGCGGTAAAGAGGACTCTGACGCTCCACGGCCACGTCTCTTTCCATGAGTGTTTGGCTGCTGACATGTACGTGGCGCAGATCCAGTTTTTGTTGCTCGAATGTTTTATGCGAGGCTCACGGCGTTTTTTCCGGAACTCAAAGCGTGCTGTGGATGGCCCTGATTATTTTGCACACCATCACGTGATGACGCGCATCCACACACACACACGCACACACATGCTGTATGGAGCTTCTACTGTTGCTGTACGTCTATCGATGTGACCCTACACCCCCCCCCACCCCACTCCCCACCCATTCGATCATCAACGGCAACGTTCCTCTCTCCCCTTTTCTGTTTCCCTCTACTCCCCTCCCCTCCCCCCCCCCTTCTCCTCTTCCCACTGGTGTCTACATTTTCTTTCACACACACACACACACATTGCATATATATATATAAATATATAACTGGGTTTTATGCCCACTGTAATCGAGCGCAGTTCTGCATCATAGTTGCGCGACAACTGGACCTCGGTGTGTCCTGCCCCCACTTTCTCTTTCTCTTTTTCTTCTTTGTTCCGTAAGGAGGGGAGAGGTGCGCTGTATGACAGGTACAGCAACCTCGGGCATCACGGGCACGAGCACGGCCACACCGCCTTCTCCGCAATGTGTTCCCATCAGCAACGTCACCGATGCGCTTATCATTGTTGACATGCAGGAGGACTTCTTGGTGCCCGGTGCCCCTCTCCTCGTACCTGGAGGTGAAGCATTGCTAGGTGGCATCAACGCCGCCTCTGCCAAGTTGCCGTTTCGACACCAAGTCGCCACGCAAGACTGGCACCCGGAAAACCATTGCTCCTTCGTTGCCCAGGGTGGCCCGTGGCCGCCGCACTGTGTGAATGGCACCGCAGGCGCGCAGCTGCACACTGGGCTTGACACGCGGCGCGTCAACTCCATCATACGCAAAGGTCTCTCGCAGCAGGGGGATAGCTACTCGGCATTCCTGGAGTACAGCGGGGCGCCGACCGGCTTGGCGGAGCTCCTGCGGTCGGTCGGCATTCGGCGTGTGTTTGTGTGCGGAGTGGCTTACGACTTCTGCGTGTTCTTCACTGCCATGGACGCGCGCAAGAGCGGCTTCGATGTGGTGGTGCTAGAAGACTTGACAGCCGCCGTGGACGATGCGGCGCGGGCGGCTCGCACTGCGGAGCTGAAGGAGGCCGGTGTTGTGCTGCTTTCAAGCTCGTCCCTCGTGCCTGGCGAGGGCAGAGAAGAATGAGAACCGACGTGGGGAGGGGGTGCGAGAATGAAAAGAGGGGGATCACTGGGCAGTAGAATGCCAGTGCGTGTGTGTGTGTGCTGGTGGTAGTGGTGGTGGTGGTGGTGGTACCTCCCCCCCTCCCTCCCCTCCACACACACACGCACACACACACACACACACCGTCTCGCCCAAATTCTTGTCCACCTCCCCCTCTCTATTTTTGTGTGTGTGTGTGTGTGTGTGTGTGTGTGTATGTACGTCGCATCGTCGCCGATTGGCCTTTTGTTTAACTGGAAGTGTACGCAAGAGCTCTCCAGAGGTGGCCGTCGCGGCGGTCACTTGAGGCAGCAGTTCGATATATATTTTTTTCAAGTTTTTGTTTATTAGCCAAGCCCATAAAGGGTAGTGGGTGGTGGTGGCATCCCATTCCCCCTCCCCTCTCTCTTCCCGACGCACGCACGCACGTCTTCGATATGCGCGGGAAGAAGGAAGGGAAGGGAAGAAAGGAGGCGACTTTTTTTTTCACCACGTCATTAAACACTGTCGCTCACATGAGCTTCATTAAACGTCAAGTAGGGGGAAAAAAAGAGGAGGCTGTAGTAAATACGTGGATCACTCACACACACACACATACATACAAATATATATTTATATATATATGTGTGTGTGTGTGTGATCGACGTCGGTATATATTTGCTTTTATTGGCTTGTCTGCAAACCTGCAGTTTAGATATGAAATATAGGCGTCGCATCATGCGTGCGCCACATACCCCACCGCCACCGCGCACCGCCCTCGGCAGCTTTTTTTTTTGACAACCCCCCACACCCACACACACACACACACACCACTGCCACCAGCACCACCAGGCAGTCACTTCTACTTTTTATGTGAGCTCGTATTTGGAGGTATTCTTTTTAGTCCCCTCAAAACAAAAACACAATACACACACCACCACCGCCTTTTTTTTTTCACACACCACACCCGCCGCGCGCCCGTCTCGAAGCGCTCGGTGGTGGCAGAAGAGGGGAACACGAACTCTGGACTAAAGACAACTGATGTGAGCATTGCGCATTCCGTACGTGCGTATGCATGCCCATACGAATCTGTTCATTGTTGTCGTCGTCCTTCCCTTCCCCCCCCCCCTGCCTGCCTGCGCGCATGGTTCCATGCGCATTGGACGCCGGACAAAATCACACGCGCATCAATACACACACAAGGAAACGAGAGAAACGGGGGCATCTACTGAGACGGATACATGTATACATACACACGAATGAGTGTTTCCGCACAACATGCGCCATGTCACTCTCCTCATTTCTTCTATACCTCCTCTGTCTTGCTCTCCCTCCTCCTCCTCCTCCCTCTTCTTCCTCTTCTTCCTCCTCCCCCCACACACACGTCATAACACACATTCTAAACGCATATAATGTACATGTATGCTTCCAAACATCTCTCTCTCTCTCTCTCTGTGTTGCATGAACCGTGGCGCTTGTACAGGAGAAAAACAAAACAAAGTTGTAAAACTTCACAAACACAAACTTTGACCCATTCACCTTCCCTTCCTTCCCCTCCTCCAGAAACACGCACCCATTCACCTACCCCCCCCCCTCTCCCCCCTCTTCGGTTCATTTGTTTGTTTGTGTTCGTTTTTTTTCTTCTCCACCTCACCGTATCTTTGTTTTTTCGCTTGTTTTTTTTTTTGGTGTGTGTGTGTGTGCATTTTTGCCCTTGCCGTTTTACTCTCCCTCTTTAACGACTTCCCCTTCTCCTTCTCCCTCCTTTCACCTTCCCTTCCCTCACCCTCTTCTTGTTCTCGACCCTTCCTCTGTGTGTTGGTGTGGGTGTACGAATTCAACGCCAACCATACACACACAACACAACACACACACAAACACAAACACACATCATTCACTCTTCATCTCTGCTCCCACCCGTCCTGCCATCCTCTGGAGTCTTGGTGTCTCTGAGATCTAATCGATCTCTTTTGCACTCCCCCCCCGACTCCCTCCTCTGTGCGTGCGCGGTGATTGTGTGTGTGTGTGTGTGTGTGTGTGTCACATCTCTGTCTTCCCTCCTCCCTCCTCCCTCTCTCAGACCATTAACGCGTTTCGGGATTCACGGCTGGTGAATCGTTAAAGTGTGCCCCCAAACCAAACATCTGGTGTGTGTGCAAGCGGCAACGCAGGGGGGGGAGAAAAAAAAAGGGGAAAAGAGAAGAGGAAAAAAGCCGCAGTGTGGATACCACTGGCACGAGAAAAAAAAGGGGGGAACACAAGACCACCAGGGCCTTCACTCGGATACGATAACCGATAAAACGCACAGCGTTGGGTGCCATCCAACTCCTCGTCCCTCGTCCCCTCCTCCCCTCCTCCCCCCCCCCCTCTCTCTCTCTACCTTTTTTTCTTTCTCGGGCTTTCTTCACCTTTGCTGTGATTTTCTTTGAGGTTTGACAAGACGCGCGTACGTGCGCGTGATGCTCGAATCGTCTATGTCAGACCCCGCCGTTGATGCGGGGAAGCAGCAGCAGCAGCAGCAGCAGCAGCAGCAGCCTTCCCAGGAGAACCCCGCCACGGCTGCTGAGACGCAGCTAAACGCAAACGCCAAATCCTTTACTCCGTCTGCCTCTGATGCGCCACCTCCACCGACCGCTGGGACTGCTAGCGGACCGGTGGGCCCTGCCCACCCACCCGCCAAGGAGCCACCCGTGGCAGACGACAGCTCAAGGGGTAAGACGCCACTGGCCGAGGGGGCCGCAGCGGTGGTATCGCCGAGCGGTGCTGGTGCGCCAAATCTCTCGCAGTCCATCCCCCAGTTCCAGCAGGCGCAGTCGTCTGGTGGGAGGAAGAACATGATGATGATGATGCCGGCGCCACCACTGACAGCACCCCCTCCTCCGCCGCCGCCTCCACCGCCTCCACCGCCGCCGCCGCCGCCGAGGCTACCAGGTATGGTTGGCGTGATCCCTAGCATGCCGTCGCCCATGGCGGGGGCGCCGCCCACTGGCGGCTACATGATGCCGCCCGGCTTCATGCCGCCACCCCCGCAGTCCATGATGATGTCTTCTCCAAACATCATGATGTTTCAGTCGCCCACCCCCCCTGGCTTGTCTCACCACCATCACAACAACAACCCGGCAGGCATGGCGCCGCCGCCGCCGCCTCAGCACCAGCCTCAGCACCAGCACCAGCATCCGCAACACTTAGTCCAGCACCAGCATCCGCACCAGCAACACCTAGGCCAGCCTCAACCCCACCAGCACCAGCACCAGCAGCAGCAGCAACCGCACTTAGTCCAGCCTCAGCCCCACCAGCAGCAACCGCACCTAGTCCAGCCTCAGCCCCACCAGCAGCAACCTGGCATGATGCCCATGTGGATGCCGCCGCCGCCGCCGCCGCCGCCGCCAGCTCAGGCGCAGCAGCATCTCCAGGCGCCAAGAATAATGATGCACATGAATGGCATGATGCAGATGCCAATGTCGATGCCCATGGGGGCTGCCACGCCCCCGATGCCCCCAGGTCAGCGCAGCAGTGGCCCACACCCACAGTCAAATATGATGATGTCTTTTTACCCGCCGCCGCCGCCACCGCCACCGCACGGATCGATGCCGCCCATGGCAGGTATGACGCCTCCAACACCGGGTGCACCCCCTGGTGCCGCCGGAGCAGGAGCAGGCTCGATGACCCCGTCGCAAGTGTCGGGCGCCGCAGCGGCTGTGTCCATGATGGGTGTTTCTCTAAACCACCCGCACATCCCCCCGCACCCAGGCAACAACACCAGCTGTGGCGCCAACAACGTCTGCAACATTAACAACCCCCATAACCACATCAAAACGACTATGCCGGTTGCCGCAAGCGGACCCCCCACCATGTCAATGCTGCCGCCTCAACTGCCCCCACCGATGATAATGAATCCCAGTGGACCCGCCACCATGTCGATGCCGCCGCCGCCGCCTCTGCCACCATCTGTGGCAGCCAATGCGCGCGTCAGTGTCGGCAACGCAACGTTGGCTGCGCTGAACTCGAAGGAAGCCCCGAAGTTTTCGTGTGTCCTACTCTCCGGCATTCCGGCGGTTGGCAAGACGACGCTCGGCCGCGAGCTCGTGAATAGCCTCAAGACGGACGGCATGGGCTGGGCCTTCTTTAGTGGGGCCGACTTCCTTGGCGAGCAGCAGGGCAAGCGCTCTATTTGGGAGACCACAACAGATGTTTTCGACGCGCTTAGTAGCCGCCTGGACGAACTCCTGGAAAAGCAGCAGAAGGACCGCAACATCAAGGGGCTCGTTATCGACAAGAACTGCAAAGGTATCGAAGATGTGTATTACCTCAGCGCTCTGCTGATGTCTAAAAATATCCCGTTTGTGGGCATTGTGGGCATGGAATGTGGCGACGACGACGTGCTGGTGAAGCGCATGGGTGGTGGCGAGTACCTCAAGGAGAAGCTCAAGTTTCACCGGGTCATCCATGCTCGCATTGTGAGCCTTGCCAGGAGCGCTGGCATGTACCGCTACGTCGACGCTACCAAGAGCAAGGAGGAGGTGGTTCAGATGTTGCGCACGATGGTGCTCGGCTGCTGCGCGCAGCCGCCAACGCGGTACGTGGACAGCCACCAGTACGACGACTCGCGCGCCAACATCATGGTGGACGATTACAAGGAGTACAGCGAGGTCCTCACGCACCTGTTTCGCTGCGTCAACATCCGTGGGTCGCAGTTCCCGGGCAGCACAGAACTCATGCCCTTCTCAGAGAAGGAGATGAAGGACAAGGGTCGCATCAACGCCCTCAAGACCCGCTACGGCATCCGCAGGAAGGTGGATGGCCTTCGCTACCTCCTCCTCTATCGCGAGAAGAAGCTGTACCTTGTGCCCCCGCACATGCGTGCTGTTCTGCAGATGCCGACCAAGGCGTGGCTCGGCAGTCGCCTCGACAATGAAAAGGTCGGCACGTTTGTGCTGGAGGGCGACCTCACCCGGGTGATCCGCGATCGGCAGAAGGAACTTTTTTTGGCGTACGATGCCCACTACTGGAGTCATGCAGAGAGCCCGAGCAACAACATCATGATCCGCATGACCTTCTCCGAGCGGCAGGCGTTCCTCGCCGCAAACATGTGCAACGAGTCAAGGGCACTCTTCTCGCATGACGGGGTCGAGTGTGTCGTGGTGCATCAGCCGACACGGAAGATGTCAGAGGCCTTTGACATACTCGATGCCGATGAGTACCCGAGTGATGGCCTCGTCTTCCAGGCTGTCAACCCGGTCCATCGCAGCGACCACGTTTTTGTGTGGCATCAGCCGTCCTGCATGACTGTTGACTTCCGCCTTGGACAGCTGCTCACCACTCGCCAGTCGCAGGAGGCGGATGCTGAGTTTGCTGCGACTTCAATGAAAACTGGCACAAGCGGTGTCTCGCCGTTGCAGCAGCCGTTCCCGTCTCCAACGCACCGCGGCAGCCTCGACGCCTTCAACGAGTATCCGGTACGCACGTTTGCCCTTGAGGTGTACGATAAGACCGAAAAGATGTACGTGCAGTTCGAGAACGCCACCGTCGATGTGCGTCACCCTGACGTGGTGGAGGGCTGCATTGTGACGTGCAGTCTCATAGACGATACCCCGCGACGTTGGCTGTTCCGCCGCATCCGATATGATGTCTTGCGTCCAATCTACAAGCTGGACCTGGAAGAGTTGCTCGGCTCTTGCCTCATCCCACGCTCAAACTTGGTGTCGTGGCTGCTGAATGAACAGCTCGTGCCACCCGAGGCTCAACCGGAAGCGAACGGGGCCGGTTTTGGTGGAAGTGGGAGCATCACTAACGTGCCGAGTGTTCCACCACCCTCGTATGACACCGCTGCTGCTGCGGCGGCGGCCGCTGCCGCAGCAGCAGCAACAGCAGCTAGCGTCAAAGGTCCTGCTGCGTCGTCAGGCATGCTGCCAGGCCTCCCGATTCCAACGCTTGATCAAAGCATGATGCCGCCGCCGACAAACAACGTCAGTGTTACCTCCGTCTTCTACACACCCACTGCCGCTCCGATGGCGTCGACGACGCCTGCTCGCTCTGTCTACCCATCCGCCTCCGCTATGCTGTCGCGCGCGCCGCCCCTGTCTGCCTCGGCGGAAGGGGCTCAGTCCGCCGTCGCGGCCGCGCGGCCGTCAGCGCAGATGAGCACCGAGGCACAGTTGAAACAACTGGCCAGTATTGTGCCATCCTTTCACGTTGTGAATGGCAGCAAGGACTGCCCGGCCGCGGCGTCTGCGACTGCCTCGCCCACGCCAGCCGACGACGCCAGCAACGGAACGGCCACGGTCCCCGAGTCGAAAGCTGCAGCGTCGCGCGTCACGGGTAGTGGCACGTCCCGTGGTAGCAGCCGGACCTGCGCACAGTGCCGCAAGCCGAAGGAGAACGAAGACCTCCGTATCGATCGCCGCGACCGCCGCTACTACTGCTACTCATGCTGGGCCAAATTGGGTTACAACTTCTGCGCCATCTGTGGAGAGTTTAAGGAGATGCGGCGAGAATCAAAGGGTCGCCAGAAGAGGTCTTCGGTCTGCACGTCGTGTAGCAGGGCGGCGGCAAAGCCTGCGGGGAACAATCACAACAGTGCTTCTCCCGCATCCGCGACTAACGCTCCTGTGGTGACAAAGACAACGACAACGACCTCCTCCACCCCAACTGCACCCTCGGCTGGCGTTAGGGCCAACTCTGAGGCAGCGCCACTAACCAAGTCGAAAAAGAAAGCCCCGTCCAGGGAGAAGGCTTCTTCTCGTGCTGCTCCTGCAGCGCAGACAAGCGATGGCGAGGAGGACCCGGCGGCACAGGGAAAAGGTAGCCCTGCAGCAGCAAAGTGCGCCCCGCGGAACCCGGTGTCTACCGCGGGCGACGTTCCGGCGCCCGCAGGAAAGAAGAAGGACCCGCAGGCGCGGAAGACTTCAACGTCGTCGTCGATCAAGGCAGAGGAGGTGTCGGCGGGTCAATCGCCAAAATCAAGTAGCAAGGCAGAAAGTGTCGACACGCAAGTGAAATCGGTTGCGGCGGCGGCGGCGGTGGTGGTGACGGCGGCGGCGGCAGAGGCAGAGGCACCAGCTGAAAAACCTGTGGTGCACAGGGACGCTGTACCGCTCAAGGAAACCTTATTTGTCCCCGCCACCCCGGCGATGCTGCCTGTCGTGCAGGACGCACCCAAACCGCAGGTACACGAGGAGAAACGTGGTGGTGGCGGCTGCCGTCAGCAGTAGGGGGGGGGGGGGGGGGGGGGGGGGGAGAACCATTATCAGCTGACGAGCAGCAAACTTGGGAAAACTCTAATACGTGGAGTGTGGTGGCGGTGTACCCTCCACATATCTGCGCCCCCCCCTTCTTTTTCTCTTGAGTCTAATCCTGTACATTTTCACACACGTGCTTGGTCACTCCCCTCCTCCACGCACTCGCACCCACCCACACACACTACCCCCATCACACATCCTTCACGACCGTTTGTGGTTTTTTCTTTGATCCACATGCTCATCATTTTTTTTTCCTCCCAGGCCCTCCCTCGCCTTGATTTCCTTCCGCCTCCCCTCCCCCCACGCGCTTCTCTTTCGTGTGCTCGTGTGTTTACCTCGCCTCCACTCCCCCTTCCTTTCCGCCCCCCCCCCCTCTTCTCTGGGGTGGGGGGGGGGTGGAGGTTCTTCGGCTTCAGTTTGTTTTTGAACAATTTTCACCATTCTCCTCCGTTTATCTGCCCCCCTCCCCAGCCTCTGCCTCCTTCCCCTTTCTCTCCTCCCCTTCCTCTTCTTCTGGACGTGTGATATGAGTGAAGGAGGGGGTCTGCGTTTTTATTGATGGTGAACATCTCGTTTCCACTTCCCTCTCGAAATGGTGTCCTTGCCTTCGATCTAACTACTCTTTGCGTAGTCAGCATACACGTGTGTATGTGTGTGTGTGTGTGTGTGTGTTGTTCAGACTTCTTTCGCTCCCCCTTCCTCCTGTTTCCCTCGATCGTCCCTCAGTGTGCCTCGGGTGTGATGATGGTGATGATGATGATGATGATGATGATATGTGAGATTTATTTTTGTGTGACGATGGTGGGCTTGTGGACGCACTTTTTTTCTTCCCCCCCCCTCCTCCCCTTTTCCTTTTTCCTTCTAGCACCTGCTCTCGCTTTTTTTTTCCCCTGTCCGTCTGAATGTTCCACGGTAACCTCTCCCCCTGCCCTCCCCTCCCCTCCCTCCCCCTGCCCCCCCCGCCCGCCCGCCCGCCCACACTAGTCCTCCTTTTTCCCCTCCCTATTTTCTGTTCTCTCGGTCTCCATCGGTTTTTTTGTTCGCCCCCTCCCCCTCCCCCTCCCCCTCCCCCTCCCCTCCCCCACACAAAAAAAAACACACACATCTCAGACCCCCACCCCCTCTGTCTGTCTCTTCCCTCTTTAATGTTCGAGTGTATTTTTCCTTCTCTGGTAGAAAAATATATATATATTTAAATGTTTACCGCCCTCTCTCTGCCTCTCTCTTTCTCTCTCTGTGTGTCTGCCTGTGTGCCTGTGTGTCTGTGCGTGTGTGTGTGTGTCCGGTGTGTGTGTGTGTGTGTGTGTCCGGTGTGTGTGTGTGTCGCCTCTGCCTCGGTGTTATTTGGTGTGTATAGTTGCGCCTCCTTTGCCATCTCTTCGTTGTGTGTGGAAGGAGGGAGGGAGGGGGAAGGAACGGTTTCTGTGACATATATGGATTTGTGGTGTATATATATATATATATGTGAGTGCGTGTGTATAGGGGTGGGGGGAGAGGGGTCGTCGTCGTCTTCACGTAACCTACAAAACTTCCACATCCCCCCACCCCACCCCCTCCCCCTCCCCTCTCTCCCACCCTTTCTTTTTAGTGTTCAAAAAAAAGTGGGGGCAGATGGACACACACGCACACGCGCGTGCAAGAAAAAAAAACAACAAAACTTGTGCGTAAAAGTTTATATTGAATAAAAAAATTTTTTTCAAGCTAGTAAACAAACGTGCGCTGCAGAAAACAGCAACCAAAAAAAAATGGGAGGAGGGTGGGGTGGGTGGGGGGGGGGGCGGAACCACTCAAATGGGGAGAAGCGAGGCCTCACACAACAGCAACAAAGAAAGAGTACCAAAAGTACGACCGCGGCGATGGACTAGTACACAAATACACACATGTGTGTGTATGTGTGTGTGTGGAGGAGGGGGAAGGGGGGGAGGGGGATGTGGAATGAATGGATACATGGGTGGATCATCTCGACCCCTCTCTTGTACACGGCAACGTCCGACACATTTGTTTTTGTGACTTCTTCTTCAACCACCACTTGGGCCCATCAGAAATGGAGAGTTACACCACCGCCCCCTCAACTCTCCATTTAATGCTTGCACTCACTTATTCCCCCTTCCCCACCCTTCCACCCTTCCACACACACACACACACACATTAGCGAGGACACGAAAAGGGTATTTACTCTCACGCCCTCACAGATACACATAACAGCAACAACTATTAACTACACCACCACCACCCTCCCCCCAAAAAACACACACACATATATATATATACACAGTCGAACCTAAGAACACTCGTAAAGATGGGTGGCTGTGTTGTCTCGCTGATGGAGATGCGAAACAAGATGAGCATCGTCGAGTCCCGGGACTTCTCGGCACGACTCTCTTACGGCACGATCAACCAGCGTGTCACGGAGGACGAAGCCGACCGCTCTGGTGTGTACCGATGTGCGCGACTGACGGATGAGCAGCACGCTGAGTGCTACAACTGGTACGACGGACCGAATGTAATGCAGCAACTCTCGGTCATATGCGAGGAGCGCGGCGGCCGGCGCGCCTTGGCGTACCGAACCGTGAATAAGGTGGTGAAGGAACAAGTGAAGGATGAGAAAGGTCATTCACGAGAGTGGGAGTACATTTTTTTAAACGAGCCGGCGTACATCACCTACACCGAAATGTGGCAGCGGATTGTGGGGTTCGGTCGCGGCTTGATCGAGGTGGGTCTAGGGAAAGGCAGCCGTCTGGCGCTTTACGAGGAGACGCGGTGGGAGTGGCTGGTGTCGATGCTGGGCGCATGGTCGCAGGAGATGCTTGCGGTGACGGTGTACGCAAACCTCGGCGAGGACGCGTTGTTTTATGCCCTCAAGGAGGCATCGTGTGCTGCGCTGGTGTGTAACGGAAAAAGTGTCGACAAGCTCGTCTCGCTGATGGACAAGTCTGGCGTGTGCGATGCGACGATCATCTACCTCGACGAGCTGCCGTCGTCAGTGAATACGACAACGCATAAGGTGATTGCTTGGACGGACGTGCTGGCGAAGGGCATGCAGTCGAGCATACCCTTTCATGTCCAGGACAACAACGACAAGGAGGTTCTGGTTATGTACACGAGTGGCACGACCGGTAACCCAAAGGGCGTCGTGCACACGATCGGCGCGCTGACGCAGGGAGCCCTTGGCCTCAACGAGCGGCTGACGGACCTTCTTGGACAAGAGGACGACGAGTCGTACGTTGCCTACCTGCCGGCGGCGCACATCTTCGAGCTAGTATGCGAGATCATCATGTTGCTACGCGGCGCGCTGATCTGTTTCGGTAGTCCGCGCACGCTGACGGACACCTCTGCACGCCCGCACGGCGACCTGGTGACTTACAATCCCTTTTTTTTCACTGGCGTACCGCGCATCTTCGAGACCATAAAAAAAACAGTGGAGTCGAAGCTGCCGCCCCCGGGCACGCTGAAGCGGCGTGTGTTCGACCACGCCTACCAGAGCCGTCTGAGTGCACTGAAGAGGGGCAAGGACACACCGTATTGGAACGCGAAGGTCTTCAACCTGCCGCGTCGGCTTCTTGGGTCGAAGTTGCGTGGGATCTGCAGCGGCGGAGCCCCGCTGGCCGACAAAACACAGGAGTGGGTGAGCGTTGTGTTGGGCGCCACCGTGGCACAGGGCTACGGAATGACGGAGTCCGTGTGCAACGGCTCCGTGCAGCGCAGCGGCGAACTCAGCTGCGAGGTGGGCCAACTCCTGCACGGGGTTGAGCTACGCCTGCTGGACACGGACCACTACAAGCACACGGACAAGCCGCACCCCCGCGGTGAGGTACTGCTGCGCGGTCGCTTCGTCTTCAAGGGTTATTACGAACAACCACGGCTCACGGAGGAGACCCTACTACCGGGCGGGTGGCTGCGCACGGGGGACGTGGCCGAGATAGATGCGAAAACGGGACAGATGCGCGTGGTTGGCCGCGTGAAGGCGCTCGCAAAAAACGTGTTGGGCGAGTACATTGCACTTGAGAACCTGGAGGCTTTATACTGCGAGTGCCCGGTCGTGTTGCCCAACGGCATCTGCGTGCTGGTGGATCCGCAGAGGCCCTTTATCACTGCGCTCGTGTTGACGGACAAGAGCAAGGCGATGTCGTTTGCCGACGCCCACCAAATTCAGGGGGCAAGCTGGCCAAGCATCTTGAAAGACCCTCGGTTTATCGACCTTGTCGTCAATGCATTCGCCGAGATTGGCAAGAGATGCGGCAAGAAGCCCTTCGAGCTGGTGAAGAGGGTTCATCTGCTCAGCGACGAGTGGACGCCGGAGAACAAACTCTTAACCGCCTCCATGAAGGTGCGCCGTAGTGAAATAGACAAACACTACGCCGACATCATCAAGGAGCTCTTCGCAGAGTAGTCGATGAAGGGCGTGTGCGAATTATGTATGGGCCTGAAAGCATCGCCCCCATCTCTCGTGTCGCGTAAGTGCTTCTCGAAGCACGTTCACACACACACACACACACACACACACACACACATCGTCGAGACAGAACAAGGGAAAAGTTGTTTTATGGTGGTGGTGGTGGTGGTGGGAGGGGGGAAGGGGGAGAGAAGGCTTCAGCAGCATCGGTCGGCCCGCTAACCCCCGCCCCCCCCCTCCCTCTGACTCTTTGTTTTTTGTTTCCTCTCTCCCCCTCCCTCTCCCCCTCCCCCCTCTTTCTTTCTCTGTCTCCCTCATTGGCGTTCATATATATATAAACGTGTTTCCTTATCTGATGTGCCCTCCCCCTCCCTCCCCCCGTTCCCAGCACCGCCACAAGGGTTTATCATAGCCTGTACTGCGAGGTAGCCGGTGTTTACACGCACGTGAGAAGAATGACTGGCTCAGTTATTTTGGGGCACGGCCCTGCTGTGTTGCATTCTACGCTGCTGCCCCCCCCTTCCAAACTCCGACTTGGAAGGTTAAATCCAAGTCGCTCTCATTTACAGTGCATCTGTCGGGGAGTTGTTGCCAGTGGTCAGCGGGTGCCGCATGGGACACGTTCCCCAGCCACCCTGCCACAGCATCATCTAGGACCTGACGACAGACACCAACGACGATGGGTCGCTCTGACCTCGTTACGTCGCAGATAGAGGGGAAGGGGGGACATGCTCTTATCGTCGCCAGTAGCGGTTCTGGCATTGGCGAGGTGGGTGAAGAAGGGGCTGCTTGTTTGTTTGTTTATTTTTCTACAGAGCGGGCGAGGGAGGGAGGTGGTGGGGGGGAGGGGGGGAGGGCAAGGAGCGATGGATGCTAACCCGCCCCCCTTCCCGACTTCTTATGTGTCGCCCATGCCCCTCGTTGTTGTTGTTCTGTATCTTGACTCTACCGTTTTTATCTGCGTGTGTGTGTGTGTAGACACACTTGCACATTCGCTGACGGCGTAGTCGCAGGGGAGGCAGGCGGGGGTGGGATGGGGAATGGGGGATGGGAGATGGGCTGGGTGAGGCAAGAACTAATATAGGGCAGAATACATGGAAAGAAGCGCATATCGTATTATGTTGACGCGCCCCTACGACACGGCCTCCCCCTCCATCCCCCGGCCTTCCCTTTCCGCTCGTGCGCAGAATTGTTCAACTCTCTCTCTCTCCACCTCTCTCCACCTCTCTCTCTCGTCTTTTCATTAATTGTGTGCACCTATGTATAAATACTTTGTTGCTTGTTTGCTGTAAAAACAAAACGACTCGGCTCAACAGGCACACAGGCGACGAGGAGAAGCGGCAGCGATCCATTTTAGCATGGGCGGGTGCGCCCCATCATCGTTGATGGGGTTCCGCGGCAATCAATCGCTGCGCCACCGACGACATCATTGGCGGCTACCTCGCCTACGGCACTCGAGGCCGAATCAATTCCTGGGACGGAGGAGCCTGTTTATAGTGCTGTGTACCGCAAGGTAAAATCCATTGACGCGGAGGAGGCGCAGCTCACGAATGACCGCGCCGATGACCTTGTGTGGCTCAAGCGGGAAGGGAGGGGGAGGGGGAGGGGGGCTGGTGCGACGTGTGCAGCAGTCGAGCGACAGGCCGGCGATATGGGAGGAGGGGAGGGGGGGTACCGACTTGTAGAATGCGTAGAAAAAGCTCAGCGTCACTATGGGCCCGGGTGAGTGGGCAGATGAAAATGTTCGACCACTATCACTGCACCCCCGTCCAAGGCGGCGATCTCGTATACACTGAAGTGTGGGACATGATGATGGTGATGAGGATGCTTGCGTTTTTGGACGCGGGCTGGCCAAACATGGGGGCTCATGAAGGAGGGAGGGGGGGGGACACACCGTGTCCACTTACGATGAGAAGACGCGCCGGGAATTGCGTGGTATCCGTTTATGGCGTCTGGACGCAGTGTTTTAGTTGGCTTCACCGGTGTGTGTGTGTGTGTGTGTGTGTATGCGATGTTCGGCAAGGACACCTTTGCGGTATGCCTTGTGCGCGAGACACGCAGTGAGGCAATTGTGTGTAACGACTCGCAGGTGGGCGTGCGGACGGCTTTCCTCGAGCAGGAAAAAACTCTACCCCGGTGTGAATGGTGCGTGATGAGGTTCCTCCTGGAACGGAGGCTCACCGCATCCGCGTCGTGGCGTGATGGGAAGTGATTGAGCAAGGCCGCGCCGCCGCAGCAGCAGCAGCAGCCGCAGCAGCAACAACATCGACGGTGCCGTTGGTCATCACGGCCAAGAGCGACGATGTTTGCTTGGTGATGTACACGAGCGGCACGACAGGTAACCCAAAAGGTGTCATGCACACGCACGCTAGCATCGCGGCTGGCTGCAGGGCACTCAACAATCGTATTCTCGACCTGTACAAACCTGGCGAAGAGGATGAGCTCTACTGCGCGTATCTGCCGCTGGCATGCACATCCTGGAGTTCGCTGTGGTGCACATCTGTCTTGACCGCGGTACCTTGGTGGGCTTTGGCACCCCGCGCACGCTGACGGACACCTACACAGTGCCGCACGGCGACTTGGCGGCGTTCAAGCCCCCCCAAAAAAAAAATGATTCTTCCTGTGCCACGGATCTTTGACACGATTCGAAAGGCCGTGGAGACGGACGTTTGGCTGCACCGCCCCGCTCGAGGGCAAATACACACCGTATTGGAACGAAAATGTCTTTTGGGAACCGCGCAAGATCCTTGGCGTGTGTGTGTGTGTGTGTGTGTGTGTGTAGATGCCTATCACGTCCACCTCAATCCGTGTGCTTGGTTGGTGAAGGTGCTCTCTGCTCCTCCCTCCCTGCTCCTCCCTCCCCCTCCTCCCTAAAAAAACACACCCACACACAATAACAGCGAGACTGATACCGAAAAATAGAGTACCGCTCTCCCTTCTGTGGTTTCATATATGTGCGTGTATATATATTTATATATATATCCCCCCCTCTCTGCACCACCTCTCCGTCTACACACACACACACACACACACCATGCGCTGTCCCCTGCCCTCCCCCTTCCCCCTTGCTCTTCACCGTAACCACCAGCACGCATAAAAAGGGGAAAAAAGCGTGGTGTGTTCTGTTTGGGTGGTATATCTCCATTTTTGCAGCCCCCCACCCCCCATCCGTCCCCCCCATCCGTCCCCCCCCATCCGTCCCCCCATCCGTCCCCCTCCTCGTCTCGCCTCCCCACTTTCTATTTTATGCACCTCTTTTTCTTTTTTTGCACCCACTAGCTGCTCTCCTTCCCCCTCCCCCCTCACACACTCACTCACTCACACACTCACTCACTCACACACACACACACACACCGCCTCCTGTCTGCACGGTCTTATTTATTTCCTTTTTTTCCTACAGTCCAGGCAAACCACAAACTCAGCGACGCAATGCTCTCAAAAGAAAGCGAGACAACGACGACAATGAAAAAACAGAACCGCTACAGCTTCGTGAACGACTACAGCTCGGCTGTGCACCCTCGTATTTTAGAGGCGATGGTTCGTGACAACATGACGCAGCACGCCGGCTACGGGATGGACAACCACTGCGCTGAGGCCGCCCGTGCCATTCGCCAGATCATTGAGCAGCCAGATGCGGAGGTGCACTTCATTCCGGGCGGAACGCAAACAAACATTATCGCCTGTAAGCTGGCTCTGCGCCCGTGGGAGGCCGTCATCGCAACGCACCTCGGTCACGTCAGCACACACGAGACCGGCGCCATCGAGGCGGCGGGGCATAAAGTGTTCACGGTGCACTCCCCGGACGGCAAGCTACGTATTGCCGACATCGAGAGTGCGTTGCGGGAGAACCGTTCTGAGCACATGGTGGTGCCAAAGCTCGTGTATATCTCAAATACGACGGAGGTTGGCACGCAGTACACGAAGCAGGAGCTTGAAGAGCTCTCCCTCTTCTGTAAGGCGCATGGTTTGCATCTCTTCCTTGACGGCGCCCGCCTCGCCTCGGCGCTCAGCAGCCCCGTGAACGACCTGACCCTGGCCGATATCGCGCGCCTGACCGACATGTTTTACATTGGTGCCACAAAGGTCGGTGGGATGTTGGGTGAGGCGCTCATCCTCAGAACCGATGCCCTGAAGCCGAACGCGCGCCACCTCATCAAGCAGCGTGGTGCCCTTATGGCCAAAGGATGGATCATCGGTATCCAGTTCGAGGTGTTGATGCGCGACAACCTGATGCTGGAGCTCGGCGCTCACTCAAACAGGATGGCGGCCATCCTCAAGGGCGGGCTGGAGGAGTGTGGCGCTCAGTTCGCGTGGGCATCAGAGAGTAATCAACTGTTCCCGATCCTGGCCAACCACGTTATCGAGGAGCTGCACAAGGACTTCGAGTTCGGTATCGTTGAGCGGTGTGGGGGCGACACCAGCATTGTCCGATTTTGCACGTCGTGGGCGACGGAAGAGGCGGAGTGCCACCGCTTCGTAGAGGTGCTAAAACATGTTGTCTCAACAAAAGCGTGAAGGCGGGGAAGAGAGGAAAACTCGTGGAGCACTCGATCTTTTTTTTCTTTTTTAATGCCCCATTTATCCCAAACTCCTCCTCGCCCCCCTCCCCCCCCCCCCCCCCCCCCCTCTTCTATGTATCACGTGCGCGCCTGTACACACAGTCGCGTGTGTGTGTGTGTGTGTGTTGGCATCATGGAATCATCCACTTCTTCTTTTTTTTTCTTGTTTTGTTGCTGTTTGTTGTATACCTAATCACTCTCCCAACCCCCCCAACCCCCTCCACTCCGCTCATCAGGGGGTGCGTGCAGCACTCCATCCGTATTGCCCCCCCTCCTCCTCCTCCTTCCTCTTCATTGCTGTGGACATATTTTATTTATTTTTAATGTTTTTTTACTTTTTTTTTGCGGTTGTTTGTTCTGCCTTTTGTATATATATATACCGGGGTGATACTTCGGGTTTTCTTTTCCGCTAAACATCGATTCTCAAGTTGTGTGTACGAGTTTGTTTGTTTGTCTGTGTGTGTGTGTGTGTGTGCAACTACGTAAGTACCCCCCATCCCTCTTCCATCCCCCATCCCTCCCCTCCTCCCCTCCTTCCACCACCGCCTGCCACTCTTCTCGCTTCCACTCTCCTGCTTGCTCTAATAAAAAAAAGAAAGTATATACATATGTATATGCGTACAGTGTGAGAGATGATGATGATGATGAAGCAGTGACATCTGACGTGTGTGTTCTCTTTTTTAAATTATTATTATTAGTGTGTGATTGCTATTCCTTTCGGAGGACGGGGTGGGTGGTGGAGAGGGGCGAGCTGCAGCTGTGAAGACAATGAGCGCATCCGTACGATAGGCCAAGTGTCAAGCTGATAACAATAACATAAAACGGATCTCTGTAATCGCAAATGTCGCATGCATGTGGGGAGGTGGGGTGGGGGGGGGCGGGGGAATGGGGAGCGAGGAGTGGGGAGGGCCTCGACCCCACCCTAGAGTGGGGGGGGGGTGCGCCTCACACGTGGCCGCCGCCGCCACCTCCTCCTCCGGCCGCCATCCTCATATGAGCAACTATGTTGAAGGTGTCGCAATCTGCGCCTACGCCTACGCACACGCACATCTACAGTATATATATATATTGTGTGCATAGAAGCGGGAATGCGCTCGTCTGTTTGACTCTCCATTCCACCATCCCCCCCTCATACGTCTCGCACACTCACACACACACACTCTCTCTCTCTTTCCCTTCGCTTCTGGTGCACTACATCATGTATGTATGATTGTACGTCTCGTGTTCGTTGTGACCTTCGACTTTTTGTCTTGAAAGGTTGTGCTTGAGTGACGCTGGCCGGCGACATACGCAGCCCAAAGGGGGGAAGGTCGCCATCATCTATCTGTGAGTTTAAGTGTGGGTGCGGCTGCCATCTCTGCTTCTCCCCCTCTTTTCTTCTCCTTTGTTTACTTTACATACATACATATATACACACAGAACCACCACCACCACCACCACCACTTGGCAACGCGATGGGTGGCTGTGTCGTGTCGATGATGGACGGCAAGGCCCGTGCCAGGGAGGTGCCATGGAAGCTGGCGGAGGACTTCAAAAACTACGGCCCCTACAGTGTCCCAGTCGCAGGCACTGAAGCCTCGACGAGCACCGCCATCTACCTCAACGCCAAGGGTCCCACGCCGGCAGATCAGCAAGCGTCTCAACAAAAATTTTACAACGGACCGAACCAGATGCAGCGCTTTGCAAAATTGTGTCAGGAAAATTTGGAGGACGTTGCCCTGTCGTATCGTCGCATCGAGAAGGTCTCAAGAGAACAAGTGGAGGGGTCATCGCGGCCCCTCGAGATCTCGTACTTGTCTTCGGAGCGCCAGGTCAAGTACCGAGATTTATGGTATGCCATCTGCGGCTTCAGCCGCGGCCTCGCCCAGCTCGGGTTCACGCGGCATGACAATGTCTCTATCTACGAGGAGACACGCTGGGAATGGCTCGCGTCGATCTACGGCATCTGGATGCAGAATATGGTCGCCTCCACCGTCTACGCCAACCTCGGCGATGACGCGCTCTTCTACGCGTTGCGCGAGACGGAGTGCAAGGCGATTGTGTGCAACAGCAAGAACGTGTCGAACTTGTTGCGCGGGGTCGCCAGCGGCGCCTTCCCCGCGTGCACGCTCATCTACTTTGACGACCTGCCGGTCGACAGCTACACGGAGCTGCACGGATGCCGCGTGGTGTCGTGGAAGGACGTGGTGGCGCTGGGCCACGGTGCCGGTGCGCGTCACAGCGCCGCACCGCCGACGGACAACGACTCGGTAGCGTTGATCATGTACACGAGTGGCACGACAGGTAACCCGAAGGGTGTCATCCACACACACGGTAGCATCACCTCAGGCATCCTCGCCATGGACGACTGGCTGTACAGCATGCTGGATCCAAGCGGGGATGAGGTGTACCTCTCCTATCTCCCACTGGCGCACATTCTTGAGTTCGGCGTGGTGAACATCATGCTCGCCCGCCGCGCCCGTGTCGTGTTCGGCAACCCGCGCACGCTGACAGACGCCACGGCGAGGCCACGCGGAGACCTCACTCAGTACCGACCCACGTTATTGATTGGCGTACCGCGCGTGTTCGATACCTTGAAAAAAACAGTGGAGTCGAAGCTGCCACCCCTGGGCACGCTGAAGCGGCGTGTGTTCGACCACGCCTACCAAAGTCGGCTGGCAGCGCTGAAGGAGGGCAAGGAGACACCGTATTGGAACGAGAAGGTCTTCAACCTGCCGCGCGCTGCAGTGGGCGGCCGCGTGCGCGCTTTCCTCAGCGGCGGTGGGCCGCTGTCCGAGTCTACACAGGAGTTCGTGAACGTCGTTTTTGGGCCAATTGTGAACGGCTGGGGCCTCACAGAGTCCGTCTGTGTGGGTGCCATCCAGCGACTGGGCGACTTGACGCCGTCTGCTGTAGGCCAGGTTCTGGCCTCTGAAGAGTTGAAGCTGGTGGACGTCGACGACTACAAGCACACCGATACCCCCGAGCCGCGGGGAGAGATCTGCTTGCGTGGTCCATTCCTGTTCAAGGGCTACTACAAGCAGCCAGAGCTCACGAAGGAGGTGTTGGACAAGGACGGCTGGTTCCACACCGGCGACGTTGGCAGCATCGACAGTAAAGGCCGCGTCTCTATAGTGGGGCGCATCAAGGCGCTGGCGAAGAACTGCCTGGGCGAGTACATTGCACTGGAGGTGCTCGAGTCCATTTACAGCGGCCACCCGCTCGTGCTGAACAACTGTGTATGCGTTCTGGTAGACCCTGGAAAAAACTTTATCTGCGCTCTGGTGCTGACAGACGCGGGGCGTGTGACGCGCTTTGCAAAGGCTAACGGTATCGAGGGCGAATACACGGCCTTATTAGAGAATACCGAATTGCTGGAGAAGGCCGCGGCATCGATAGCGGAGACGGCTCGTGCGGCGCGCAGGAAACCATTCGAGCTTGTCCGTCGGGTTTGCCTCATCGACGACGAGTGGTCGCCAGAGAAGGGTCAGCTGACAGCAGCCCTCAAATTAAAACGAGGTGTGGTATGTAAGCAATACGAGAAGCAAATTGCTCACCTCTTTGCCGAGTGAATGCAAAAGTCTGGGGGGAGTGTGTCGGGGGGGGTGGGTGGGTAGGGGGCGGGGAGGGGGAGGGAGGGAGGGAGGAGTATGCGCAGACGTCAGACGGAGGGTAGATCATTTTGCTCACACGCTCTCTCTGCCACTCTCGTCCTCGTCCTTGTCCCTCCCCCCCCCCCTCCCTCTCTCCCTCCTCCTCCTCCAGTATTTTCCCTTTGGCCACCGCGACGCGTCGCTACATGTGGGCTCTGTCTTCCCCCCTCGCCCCGGTTAAGACCCAGTGGCGGGGCGGGATGGGATGTTTTGGTGTGCATCGCTGTGTTGCCATTTCTGTTTTTCTCATTTTTTTTTGTGTGTAACACTGTTTTTTTATAGTCGGACACCACTCTCTCCCCCTCCCCTCCTATCATCTTTCTCCTCTCTCCCACCCCCTCCCGACCAGACGGCACTCAGTTACAATGAGGTGGCGTCCCCACCCTACTCACGGCAACTTGCACGCAACACGTACATGTCACTTGTGCAAGTGAGCCATGGCTTCACCCATGTATATGTATACGTGTGTGTGTGTGTATGCTTGTGTCTTTGGGAATGAGAGGATTTTCCCCCTGTGTGGTCCCATGAGACAGTGAGGCATACCTCCAGACCCCCTTGTGTAGGTGTGTGTGTCTCTTCTTACGGTTCTCGCGCTAGGCACCGCTCCCCCCCCCCCTCAGTCTTGCTCTCCCTCTTTGGTTTATCTTTCCTTACGTAACTCCTGCGTTCCCCTCGATCCTTCAAACCCTTCAACCCCCCCCCCTCCCCACCACCACCACACACACACACACACACACACACCAGAGGAGCGCTTGCTCAAGATCACAGCAAGAAAAGAAAATCTTTTTTTATATACACACACCCCTCCGCCCCCCTTCCCCCTCTCTCTCCATTCTCTAAGATTGTCCGTCCATAAAAAGGAAAAAAAAGGCGTTCACAACATGGACACGCCGTCGTATCGCAGCAGCCTGGAGGCGACGGTACTCCAGCTGATGGACGAGGCCAATGCACGCCGTGTCGTGCCGGATCCTCGCGCGATGCGCTACCAGCAGCTTGGTGACGAGAATATACCGGTCGAGGGCACCGAGAGTGAGAATGGCACGCCTATCTACCGTCAGGCGAAGGTGACGAACGAGATGCAGCGCCGCCTGGAGAACGAGTGGTACAACGGGCCCAACTTTGTGCACCGGTTTGAGTCGATGTGCAAGGCGCGTGGCAACAAGCGCGCCCTGGCCTTCCGCCCACTGATTCGCGTCGCGCAAGAGCTGGTGACGGACCTGGAGACAGGGATGGAGCGCATGTTCGACATTACATTTTACGATAAAACGCAGTACTTGACGTATGATGAAGTCTGGGAGGTTGTGGTGAACTTTGGTCGTGGCCTGCACGAGCTCGGCATCGCACCCGACTGCAAGGTCGGCATATATCTCGAAACACGCTGGGAGTGGCTTGCGTCGGCCTATGGTGTGTGGTCGCAGAGCATTGTACTCGCAACGGTGTACGCGAATCTCGGTGAGGAGGCGCTGGCCGAGGCCTTTTCGGAGACGAACTGCGCCGCCATTGTGACATTGGGTGAGCGTGTGCCAGCACTGATCGCGATGATGCGGCGCGGTGCGATACCGCATTGCATTCTGATTTACCTCGACACGCTGCCCGACGGTGTCGATGTGACGGGCGCGACGCTGAAAGCGTGGGAGGATGTTGTGAAGGATGGCGCTCTCTCGAACTACCCCCTCAACCTGCCCAAGAACAACAACAAGACGTCGATGATCATGTACACGAGCGGCACGACGGGCGGGCCGAAGGGCGTTGTGCACACGTACGGCACAATGACCGCCGGCATCAAGGGTATGGGTGGTCGCCTGAACGAGCTGTGCGGGGCTGTTGAGGCAGATGAGCGCTACTGCTGCTCCCTCCCGCTGGCGCACATTTTCGAGTTTACTGTGACGAACGTCTTTCTGATGCGCGGATGTTGGATCGGCTTTGGCTATCCCCGCACGTTGTTGAGCACGTACACGCGCCCACACGGCGACCTCGTCGAGTTCAAGCCACTTTTCCTGATTGGTGTGCCGCGTATCTTCGACAATTACAAAAAGACCATGGAGGCGAGTCTGGCACCACGTGGCTCCCTGGAGCGCAAGATTTTCGACCACGCCTTCGCCTCCCGCCTCAAGTACCTCCAGGCTGGCATGGAGACGCCGTTTTGGAACGAGGTGGTCTTTGCGCCGCTGCGCGAGATGGTCGGCGGCCGTGTACGCAGCATGTTCGGGGGCGGTGGCCCCATCAGCGCCCCCACCCAAAACTTCATGAACGTCATTTTGGGGGGATTTATTCAGGGTTATGGACTCACCGAAACCGTCGGCAATGGGCCAAAGCAACTGGTAGGCGACCTCGAGCCTGCGTGTGTGGGTCAGCTGGAGATGGCCTGTGAGATGAAGCTGGTCGACACGCCCGACTACAAGCATACGGATCTGCCAGAGCCGCGCGGCGAGGTGTGCCTGCGCGGTCCGTCGGTCTTCAAGGGCTACTACAAGAAGGACAGCGTCACCAAGGCGGCCATCGACGCGGATGGCTGGTTCCACACCGGTGATGTCGGCGCCATCGCCGACCGCGGTCGTCTGCGCATTGTCAGTCGCATCAAGTCGCTGGCAAAGAATGCGTTGGGTGAGTACATTGCGCTGGAGAGTTTAGAGTCTCTATACGCGCAGGTGGGACTGTGCGTCCCGAACGGTGTGTGCGTTGTTGTTAACCCTGCCAAGTACTACATCTGCGCCATTGCCTGCACGTCGGAGAGCAACGCCATAGTCTTTGCCCAGCAGCACAACATCAAGGGCGAGTGGCCGACGATTCTGAAGAACCCGAGTTTTCAAAACGCAGCTACGGAGGCGTTCCGTGAGGTTGCGATCAACGCGGGCCGTGGAAAACAAGAAATCGTGCGCCATGTTCACATTGTGAGTGATCAGTGGACGCCGGAGAACGGCGTGCTGACGGCGGCTGGCAAGCTAAAGCGCCACGCGGTGGCTGAGCGCTACAAGGACACCATCCGCTCCATGTATGTGGACTGAGGTGGATACTCGTCTACCTGGGCCTTTGAGTGCCGCCATTCCGCGCACACACGCACACGTGTCTCTCGCGCCTTTTTCAGTGTAATCGATGTCAGTCTACGAGTCTCTGTACCTGCGGACGGTAACCCCCTCCCCCCTCCCCCCTTCTCCCCTTTTAACGTATTGGACGGGCCACATAGCAGTTGTTTGACTGGATGGGCCTTATCTATTTTTTTTTCTTTCCTCTTTCTCTTCACTCAGCTGGCTTTTCTTCTCTTACCTGTCGTTCTTCTTTTCTCCCTCCCCCCCCCCTCCATCCCTTCCCTTCTTTGTGTTGTTGTTCCTGCCTCGTGGCCCACCCTCTGCTCTTATCCCCTTCGTGTGTGTGTGTGTGTGTGTGTGTGTGGCACTGGTGTGTACATCATGGTTGATACAAGGAAAAAAGAAGGGCCGATCAAACACATCAATGTGTGTTTCTTCATCTCCTCCACTCCCTCCTCTCCCGAGTTGTTCGATGGGTGTATTCTCTTGGGTCGCTTTAACCCCCTCCTCTCTCCTCTCTTCCTCCCGCTTCGTGTGTGTGTGTGTCTGCCTCTGTGTGTGTGTGTCTGTGTGTGCGTGTGTGTGTGTCTGCCTGTGTGTGTGTGTGTGGGGGAGGGGAGGGGGGGGGTATGCTATGTTGTGACAGGGGTTTCGGTTTAATATAGTGGGAGACAGCGTGCTCAGCCCGGTGGAAAAGGTCAAAAAAAAACTCGGAAGGTCATTGGGTGCGCAAGAAGAAGACGGGGGAGAGAGGAGAATGATGGGAGGATCTCCCCCTTGCCCCCCGCCCCCTTGCCCCCCACCCCGGAGTGAATATATATATGTGTGTAAGTGAGAAGGACGTCCACTTATGAACACCCCCCTCCTCTTTCCCAACACACACACACACATATATATATGTTTATTTATATATATATTGCACATAACATCCTATTTCTTTTTTTTGTAATGCCGTGCGACACGCCGTTGATGCGCACACGGCGCACCACAAGCGAATCGTTGAAAAAAAAAGGGAACCTAGTTTTAAAAGAAAAAGATGCGTGTTCTTTCCTCTGCGTGTGTGTGTGTGTGTGTGTGTGTATGAGAGTATATATATATTGTGCATATTTCTGTATGTGTGTGTCTGCTAGTAGCTTACTCTCCTCTGCCGCATAATCATCACATCCCCACTCATCGCTGCGCACACACACACACACACATTTTTCGCCTCTCATATTTATTTTTGCATGTTTTTTCCCCTTTTCTTTTCTCGATGTATGGTTGCCCCCCCCTCCCTCCCTCCCTTTGCTTTTGAAGATATGATTTACAGGTGTCTGTGTGTGCATTCACGTGTGTTTCCATCTCTAATATTCTATCAATGTTTTTTTTGTTTTGTGTGTGTGTGGGGGGGGGGGGAAGGGGATACGAGCTGAAGCGTTGACTCTTCACAAGGCCCTCCACACTACCCCCCCTCCCCCTCCCCCTCCCCACACACACACACACACCGTCCCTCTCTCCTCTGCCCCCTCCAGAAATTCATCTTCGTTCCTGCCTCTTCTCATTTTTTTCAATCTGTTTCTCGTGTGTGTGTGCGTGCGTGTGTCTGTTTGAGTGTATGCGGAAGGAAGGGCGGGCGGTCGGGGGGTCAGTCGGGGGGGTCTGTGTAGTCTTTTGTCCTACACCCCCCCCCACCCCCCACCCCTGTCATCCTTGACAACAACGTTGTTCCATTTTTTTTTTTTGTGTGTGTGTGTGTGCGTGTTTTTTTTTTCCTGGGTCCTTGTATCCCGTGTTCGCTTGTCCTTCTCATGGCAGCACCCATCCCCCTACCACACACACACACACTCCTCCTCCTCCTCCTCCTCTCTCTTGATTTTGCATAAGCTTACATATCTATGTACATGTACGGTTGTGTGTATGTACCATTGGCAGCGCTCGTTTTCTTATTATCGTCTCCACATGTCTTCCATGGCGGGATGGTCCCCGCCGCCGTGCCCCCCCCCCCTATCTCCCCACACACACACACACACCTTGTTTGTAAATATGTCTTCATAGAAATTGGAAGGGAGAGGGTGATGTGTGTGTGTGTGTGTGTGTGTGTATTTGTCTGCATGGTGCAGAGCACACCCACCTCCCCTGCCTGTCCTTGGCTGTCTGTGACTAGTGTGTGTGTGTGTGTGTATGCGTTTCTTTTTTTTTCCTCTCTCTCTCTGAGGGAAGAAAGGGAGGGAGGGAGAAGAGGGAGAAGGGCGAGTGTGTTGACCAGCTCATTGAAGCGCTCTCATTCCGCAGGGAACCACTGTTCATTAAAGGAAGAACTGGGCCCCTGCCCCCCCCCCTGCCCCCCTCCCCTCCCCTCTGTCCCCCCTCCCCTCCCCTCCCCCTCCCCCACCCACCCACCCACCCACCCACCACTAAGCCCAATAAAATCAATCTAGATACATGTATCTATCTATATATATATATGCCCATTTTCTATTTAAAAAAAATGATCCTATTCACCCCCCCAAAAAAAAAAACGAGAGGGAATATATAAATATCTACATCTATATATGTACATCTACATATAAACAATCACGCTCGATACGGCATTGCGGAGATATGATGGAAAGCTCAGAAGCAGTGTGTATGTGTGAGGGGAGGGGGAAGGAGGGAGGGAGGAAGGAAGGAAGGGGGGCAGTGGAAAAACAGGTGATATGCTGTACGTGATGAAGGGGGAGGGAGGGAGGGAGGGAGGAGGGGGGGGGGCATACTTTATGGCTGTAGGCCAGATCCCGCACTGTGCACCGCACTAGTTGAGTTGAGGGCATTTGGAGGCACTTCTTGAGGTGAAGGCTACACGGCTAATACAACATCATCACTCCCCATCGATTTTTATAGGAGTCTTACCCTTCCTTTCTCCTCTAGCACACACACACACATACATACACAGCGGCAGTGGCTGTAACTGATGGCGACGCGTGGATTGGCACGTAGGCGGCGACCATTCTGCTCCGTGGCGCCGTGTCCTCATCATCATCATTATGGTGGTCCATCTCCTTTCCGTCGTTTTTTTTTTAATTTGCTGCCCCTCGTCATACAGCAACCGACGCCAGCTGGTGCGGCAACGGGGGTGGCGAGATGAGCATCGGCGTGCGCGTGTTTTGTTTTTTTTTCACTGAACCTTAACACACGAACGTACATCCGCAAAACAAAGCCAAAAAAAAAATGCCGCCACTTCTTTGAGCGCTTCAACCTCCCCCCGCCCTTTCTTCACCTTGACCGAGGTGAATAGTGTGCACCTTGAACGCCCTTGTCTTGACGAAGCGACTTATATCGCTCTGTAGGTCTACCCCCCCCCCCGGCCTCTCTTTCATGAAGCAATTGGTAGACACACACAGACAGACACAGAGACAGACAGACAGACAGACAGACAGACGCACCGTTGTGTGAACGGAGCACGGGGTGCCCCCCTTTTTTTTTTCGTGTCCCATCACGAGGCGTGCTTCCCTCTATCGCTACTCTCCATGATCCTTCTCACGTCTACTTGACTTGGTTTCGTTTTACATTTGTTGGGTGTGTGACAGTGAGCCGCACGCAACCCCCCCTCCCCCTCCCCTCCCCCCTCTCTCCACTCTTTTTCTCTGCT
The DNA here is from genome assembly GCF_017918235.1 of Porcisia hertigi. NCBI lineage: Eukaryota > Euglenozoa > Kinetoplastea > Trypanosomatida > Trypanosomatidae > Porcisia > Porcisia hertigi. The sequence continues at coordinate 114,098 of NC_090560.1, forward strand.
CCTCCATTACATTGCATTACATTACAGCCCCTTTCCAAGGCTTTAGACTTATACACTCCAATAAAATCGCATCCGCACTCGCAAAGATGGGCGGCTGTGTGCTCTCTGTGATGGCGGGCCTGAACGCGGTGCGCGTAACGCGCGATCCGCGGGCTGAGGAGCTAGAGCGACGGCGTGCCGCGTGCGGTGGCAGCCTGATACAGTGCGTGCCCGGCACGGAGAGCGAGGCCGCCTCGGGCACGTATCGTCTAGCCGGTTCATCAGCGGAGCAGCACGAGAGTTTTCTCAGGGCAGCAGCCACGAGGCCCACTTTATATAAAAGTATGATGAAACTCTGTGCCGAGCGAAAGGAGACGCGTGTGCTTGGCTATCGTCGTGTAAAATGTGTGACGCAGGAGCCAGTACCGGCGCCAAGCGACAGCGCCAAGGGAGCGGCGGTGAAGGAGCGCCTCATGAACATCACACACTTTGATGACGTTGTGTATCTCAGCTACGCGCAGTTGGAACAACGCATTGCCAATTTTGGTGCTGGTCTTGCCTCCCTCGGTGTCACCGCGAACGCAAACGTTTCTCTCTACCTAGACACGTGTGTCGAGTGGCTCATCGGGATATACGGTGTGTGGTCTTGCGGCGCCGTTGCCGCTACCGTGTACGCGAACCTGGGCGAGGCGGCCCTGGGGCATGCGATGCGTGAGACGGAAAGCCGTGTGATTCTGTGCGGGTCTGCGAATGTGGTGAACGTGCTGCAATTGAGGAATGTCGCACTGCAGCAGTTGGCCATCATCCACGTTGGCCCTCTGCCTGCCTCGCTTGACACGAAGGGTGTCCAGATGCTGAGCTTCGAACAGGTGGAGGCGATGGGCGCCGATCACCTTGAGAAAGGCGCGGAGAAGGGCGCGGGTCCGCTGAATGACGACAACGTCGCGCTTATTATGTATACAAGTGGGACCACCGGGGACCCGAAGGGGGTCGTGCATACACACCGCACGCTGGTCGCTGGCATGCACACCCTTGAGCCGCGCGTGATGGACCTGCTCGGTCCGCCCTCCAATGACGAGGTGTACCTCTCCTACCTGCCTATGGCACACATCATGGAGTTCACCATCACCAATATGCTCATCGCCCGTGGCGCCATAATCGGCTTCGGCAGTCCGCGCACGCTGACGGACGCCACGGCGCGACCCCACGGTGACCTGCTCACCTTTAAGCCTTGTCTTCTCGCTGGTGTCCCACGGATCTTTGATACGCTGAAGAAGGTTGTGGAGTCGAGGCTGCCGCCCCCGGGCTCGCTGAAGCGGCGTGTGTTCGACCACGCCTACAAAAGTCGTCTGGCAGCGCTCAAGGAGGGCAAGGAGACACCGTATTGGAACGAGAAGGTCTTCAGTGGGCCGCGCGCTGTCTTTGGCAACCGCATGCGCGTGATGCTCAGCGGCGGTGGGCCACTCTCTGCCGCGACGCAGGACTTCGTGAACGTCGTCTTTGGCCGTGTGGTGATCGGCTACGGTTTGACGGAGTCCGTCTGTGTGGGTGCCATTCAAGTCTCTGGCGACACTCAAACAAACATTGCGGGGTTGTTGGAGCCCGGCGAGGATATGAAGCTGTTGGACGTCGACGACTACAAGCACACCGATACCCCCGAGCCGCGGGGAGAGATCTGCTTGCGTGGTCCATTCCTGTTCAAGGGCTACTACAAGCAGCCAGAGCTCACGAAGGAGGTGTTGGACAAGGACGGCTGGTTCCACACCGGCGACGTTGGCAGCATTACCCACGATGGGAAGTTGCGCATTGTCGGCCGCGTCAAGGCGCTGGCGAAGAACTGCCTGGGCGAGTACATTGCACTGGAGGCGCTCGAAGCGGTCTACTCCGGTAACGAGCTGCTGCTGCCGAACGGTGTGTGTGTGCTGGTGCACCCGGATAAGCCGTACATCGCGGCCCTGTGTCTGACCGACGAAGCGCGTGCGACGCGTTTTGCGAAGAAGCACGGGATTCAGGGCGAGTACCCCGACCTGTTGAAGGATGCCTGCTTCCTGCAGGCGGCTGTGGCGTCGTTGGTCGACACGGCACGCGCCTCAAACCGCGCGTCCTTCGAGCTGGTGAAGCGAGTACGCGTACTTGACGATGAGTGGACCCCAGAAAACGATATCCTGACCGCTGCCCAAAAGCTCAAGCGCCGTGTCATTGATGTGCGGTACGCGCAAGTGATTCAAGAGCTCTTCACGGATTGATCAAGTGAGCGCCACCCTCTGCTCATGTGTGTGTGTGTGTGTGTGTCGAGTAACGCCATGAGTGGGCTGAAGAAACGAAGGAAAAAAAAGAGGGAGAGAAGGGCGGGGGGGATCCTGTAAAACGTTTATATATATATATATATTTTCTACACGCCCCGTACCAATCGTTAGTTGAGCAACGCTATCGTGCGCAAGATGCACGCACGTTGCCAAATTTTGAGGCGTTCAAAATATCCCCCTCCCCCTCCCCTCCCCCTCCCCTCTCTGCTGCTCCTATACGCCACTGTTTTTTTTTTTGTCTTGGTGCGCGTGTTTATGATCGGGTGCAGTATTTGTAGTGGCGCTCCGTCTTCTCATTGCTTCTTTTTTTTTGTTTTTTCTCATCTCTCTGTGTGTGTGTGTGTGTGTTGTGTTATGTTATGTTGTGTGTGTGTCTTCCAGCTCTACAACCCATTCACCAGCCCGTTAAAAAAAAATATCGCATACTTTTTTTCTGTATATATTAAAGGAGATGTTTCACCTGTCGTTGCTTTGAAAAAAAAATTTTTTTGTTCAGAGCATTAGAGGTGCGTTAGGAAACACGTTTTCCTCCGCGACCATTTATAATTCTGTACACCATAACGCACACACACACACACACACACAGAGACACACACAATTTTTCATTGGACTCTTCCATATTATTATTTCTCTGCACCCCCACCCCCACCCCCACCCCCCCTCACACACACACACACACACACCCCACAAGTCCTCTTCCTTCGAGGGGCAGGTGATGTGAGGTGTGTGTGTGTGTGTGAGGGGGGGGGGTGGGGGTGGGGTAGTCAAATCAGCGCGTATGCGTCTTTCTTTTTTTCCTTAAATTGTCCGTGTGTGTGTGCGTGTGTGTGTGTGTGTGTGCGTATCACTTTTTTTTTTGCCCCCATCCTCCCTTCCCCTCCCTCTCGGTGACGCGACCTTTTTTTTTCTCCCGTGTTGTCCACCCTTAATTGCTTGTTTCCACCATCGATGATGTCTTCGTCCCCCCTTCCCCTCTCCCTCCTTCTTCCTCCCTTCTCTCTCCCCTGCGTGTGCGTGTTTGTGTACGTGAGCGATTGTGCTCTCCCCCCCTCCCTCCCTCCTCTCTCTCTCCACCCCCCTCCTACATATATATATATATACCTATACCTATATATGTAGGAGGAGGAGGGGGGTGGAGAGAGAGAGGGAGGGAGGGGGGGGAGATAATATTTTTCTTTTCGCACCCTTCGTTGGTTTTTTGTTTGTTTGTTTGTCTCCCTTTCAGAAATATCGCCTCCCGATGGGGGAGGAGGAGGAGGAGGAGTGCTCGATCAATCGTTCCGTGATTTTACGTGTTCGCTATCATGCTTTTTTTTTGTGTGTGTGCGTGTGTGTGTGTGTGTATTCACTCGTTCCCTTTCTCCAGCTCCACGAGTTCCCCCTCTTCCTTCCACCCACCACTGATGGACCGACGTCTTGCTCGCGGGTCGGGGGGGGGAGTGGTGGAATGAGGGTTGAGGGAAGAGTACAGAGAATGATCCTTCGCTATGATCTATAATTGCAAACATGGGAACCCGCAAGCCCCCTCCCTTCAGTGGAGTAGGGGTGGGGGGGGAGAGGTAGGGGTAGGTAGGTCTTGTTGTGTGCCGCCACCACCACTCATCCACTCACTCCTTCCCGTTCCCCCCACCCCCACCCCCCTCCTCTGCTTTCCTTCTATTCCTGCCTCGCGCTGATACATGCAGAGATATTTGTCCATATATACTCTCGGACACACAAATATGCACAGAGAAGAGTGCGCATGGCGTACACCGCACAGTAAAGGATGGCTGTGAGAAAGGGGGGAGAAGTCTGGCTGGCCAGTCGGGCCTCTCCTCCCTCCCCTCCCGTCATATATGTGATCATCTTTATGATGACGTCAAAGGAACGAGATAAGGCTGCTGCACAACACGTGGGCTTCTCCGCAACTTGAGGCTGGTGTGTGCTGCTCACCCAACACTCATCGGCGGTGTGGAGTGGAAGGGGCATCTCTCCCTCACGCTTCCCCTCACCCCCCCCCCTCCACACTCACACACACTCAATTCTCTCTACTTTCACCTGCCTCTTTGCATCACCGTCTTCCGTATCCTGCTTTGTGTGACCTCCTCACTCCCCCTCACCTTCTCCCTCCCCCCTCCCCCCGTGTCATGGCTATTCAAAGAGGTTCTCTGTGTGTGTGTGTGTGTGAAGTACCTCACACTTGCAAGAACACAACACAACACACACACACACACATTTTTTTTTACATCAAAAGTGCTCATTATTCATGTCGTCATCACCACACGCTATACCAGCTCTATTATTTCTTTGCGCGCGCGCGCGCACCGACTACGTCTCTACACGCAGATACGCACGAAAGTCATCAAGAACTCTCCTAACCTAGGCCACACACACACCCTCCCTCCCTCCCTCCCTCCCTCCCCCCCCCCCACACACACACGCACACCATTCGCTGCTCTTTGATGGGCGCGCTGCTCGTCACGCTTCTGCAGTGGCGCAACAACGAATCTCTCTACCCGAACCTCCGCGCCACACAACACAGCCGACATGTTTCCTGTCGGCAGCCGTGCTCGGTGTTGTTCCTCGCTGATGCCGACCGCGGCGTTCAGCCCTCACACCAGGCCCGCTCGTTGACGGCCTCGACCATCGCCACAGCGCCGATCCGCGTGGAAAAAGATAACGAGGACGCGCTGTCTTCGAACTCCTCCGGTGGCACAGCCCGCGACGCCAACGGGGTTGCCATCGAAGTGGCCCACACCTCCAAAGTCTGCAACGACGCCGCCGCCGCCGCCGCCGCGCAGGAACAAGAAGGTGAAGGCACCGCCAGTGACGTCGCCGCCAACTCCACAGTGTCGCGTCTGCAGCTCGCGCGCCTGCTCACCACCACCAAACCGACAACGACGACGACGACGACGCCACCCTTCCCTGGTCATTCGCATCAGGGGTTGTACAGCCATGCGCTGGAACACAGGGTGCAGGCATCGCCGTACAACTTTACACTCCCCGGTGCACCACCGCTGGGATCGGCGGCAGCCACGGCGAGCGCTTCCTTGACCACCCCACCGCACGCGTACACGCAGTCGCAAAAGAACGTCTCCCTGTCCGCCACAACGATCCTCACGCCCAGTGCCGTGGCCCCCCTCTTCGCATCGACTTCTCTGTGGAGGAGGATGCCTGGCGACGATGAGAGCAGCGATGATGTCGAGCTCTTTCCAATGGACTGCGCAGACGCCTTCCAGTACTACTACGACGACGAGGGGTCGTACCGCGATGCCGAAAGCGCTGTGTACGCGGCGCCGCACATGGCCTGCGTGCCGCAGCCGGTGATGCGCGACTATTACATGAACCAGCACACAGCCTTGCGCGCGGAAAGGGAGACCGCGGCCCCGACTACCCTGCCAGGGCTCGTGGTGCCAGGTGGCAGTGTACCGCCCGCCATCGCGCGTATCGCTCTGTTGCGTGCCACTGCGAATGCCGGCAACGTGGGCGTCGACACCCAGCTCGCCGCACGGCTTCCGGGGCGACCGTTACAAGGAGAACAACAACGCTCTCGAATAAACGAGCACCCTATACAAACACCGTTACATATCTATGACGCGCTGCGGACGACTGGGGCGGGCTCCTGCAAGAACGAGTCAGACTGCCAAACGACATATTCTAGCTCTGCGGGGCACGGCTGTTCGTGGCTGCAGCCCAACACTGAACGATTCGTGTCACTGGTGGAGGAGATGGCGGTGGCGTGCCGCCGCGTCGGCACTGCATCCTTTGTCTGCTGGCGCAGTATTGATCGCGTGACGGAGCTGACACCTGAAGATCCGCTGTGGCGGCGGCGGGAGGAGGAGGAGAGCACCACCGGCAGCGCCTGTGTCGACAACGCACGCGGAGAAATCGAAGATGACATGTCGTGCCCGCCTGTCGGCGATGGATCACGCAGGCGTCACTCGCAGCCCTTCACTCTCCTAGGCGGTGGTGGTGGTGGTGGTGGTGGTGGTGACAGTGACACCGCTGCTTCTCCGCTCTCGTCGCAGCAGTCGGAGTCGCTCTCGCTCTACTACTTGGGCCCGCGGCAGTACATGACCGCGGCTGTGTGGTGGTCGCGTGTGGAGGCATTCGGTTTCGGTCTTCGTAGCATGGGCCTTCGCCCCGGAGACCTGATCGGGATCGTTGAAGACACGCGATGGGAATGGCTCGTCACGTGCTACGCTGCGTGGAGTATTGGGCTGGTGGTGGTGGTGTTCGACAGCTCGACGCGGACCATGAAACGGGTCGCCATGGACGCGGCGTCTGAGATGAAGGCGGTGGTGTGCAGCCCCGCTGTCCATCGCGCCCTACGCCAGCACTTTGATAAAGCCGTGGCTGCTCGAAGCGGCAGCACAACAGCCCCGTGCACACCCACAACCGCCAAGTACATGGAGGCTTATCACTGCAGTACGCAAGACAATACGCACCACAACCACCTTCATGATCGCACGCCGTCACGTGGCGACGCAGGGACTGCTGCGCCGCCTCAGTACGCTTCAGCGAGGCCCCCAAAGAAACGGCAGGCGCCGCCACCGGTGTTCATCGTCGTCCGCTGCGCCGAACCCCCGCGCGGCAGCCGCGCGTCACGGGTGCGTCGACGTTCATCATCTACCGCAGCACCGCAACCCTGTTGTTTGCCTATAAACACGCAAGAGCGGCCGCCGTTGCACCGGGCCAGGGACGTGGCGGCCCCGGAGAGAAGAGATGCCACCGCGGATGGAGACAGCGACGACGTCGATGGGGAGGAGGAGGAGGAAGAGGAGGAGGCGCTCTGGTGGAGCGACGTGCTCATGCATGGGGAGACGAAGCTCACAGTGTGGCGACAGCGCAAAGTGCGACAGCGGCGGCAACAGGAGCAGCGAGCTCGGCTACGCGGACTACAGCAGCAGCACCGCTGGACACACCCCAGGAAAGACGACGGCGCGTGTGGGGTGGTGGACTCGGGGCCCCCAGGCGCGTCTCCCCGCAGCCCCACGCCTGCAGCGGCCGACTCGCACGATGGAAGCGCCGCGTCGGCGACCGCCATTGGCAACGCTGACTGCGCCCCGACCTCCCTGAGTGATAGCGGTATTGGCACCGCGTGCACGGCACCCATTGTGCGGTTCGATACTGCTGCCCCCAAGTGCGACAAGAGTAGTAGCCGCAGCAGCAGCGCAGCGAAGCCTTCCGTTGGCGCCGCCGCATGGCACGTGACGGTTGCGCGGGAGGGGGGGAGGAAGGCACGAACGGCGTTGTCCCCGAGCGGGAACGGAGGCCACTATGGACACGCGGTGCAAGCGTCATCGGTTCTGGTGGGCAACGCCACCGCGCCGCTCATGGCCACCAACGACGAGCCTCCGCAGCTCCCACTCACACCTCTCCGGCCAGACGACCTTGCCTTCATCTTCTACACCGAAGGTGACCCCAAAGGCGTTCTTCTCACGCATGGCGCTCTCAAGGCATCCATGGCTGCTCACCACGAATACCTCAGCTCGACAGACGTTGACGACAACAACGACGACGACAACGGGCTGCGTCGCGTGGCGCGCATAGGCAACATGCCTACCAGTACTGCTGCCAAAAGTATCAGCACCAACAGCAGCACTGCAGGGACAGCCGGAGGCAGTCGGCAGCGGCACAGTCGCGTAGCCCGCTACACAACGACCGCCCACATGCCTGCCCTGCGCTCTCGGACAGCACCAGCAGGACGACCGTCGTACATGGCGTACCTTCCCCTGCACGACATATGCGAATTTATCGCGGAGACAGTATCGCTCATCCGCGGCATCCTCGTCTGCTACGGCACACGCCGCACCCTCCTCGACGCGTGGGCGCGTCCACACGGCGACCTCACCGAGTACCGGCCTACTATCTTCCCAGCGCTGCCAGCGACCCTGGCGCGTCTGCGCCGCACCGTCGAGTCGATGGTGTCCACGGGGTACCGTCAGCTACTGTTCGAGGCTGCGTACGAGGCGCGGCGACAGGCAATGCGACGCGGGCTGCACACACCGTTCCTGCTCTCCACCATCTTCGCCCCCTCGCGCGAGCTGCTCGGTGGCCGCTGCCGGCTCGTCTCCGTCCGTGGTGGCCCTGGCGCTGCCTCCCTGCATCCACGGGACCAAGAATACCTCGAGATTGTCTGTGGGGCGTCTGTCGTACAGTCGTACGGCGTCACAGAGACCGCCGGGTGCGGACTGCAGCAGGCGTACTGCGCGACGCAAATCGACTCCATAGGCGGCCCGCTGGGACCTGTGCACGTCAAGACGCGCGACGTTATCCCTGCCAACGTCGCTCCATTAAATAGGACTGGCACGGCTGCGGCAGCCTCATGCGATAGCGGCAGCGCTGTTAGGAATCGCTGGACGCATCACTCAGACCGGCCAACAGGTGAGCTGCTGCTGCGCGGCCCCACCGTCATGGCAGGCTACTACCGACAGCCAGAGAGGACGGCGGCGGTGCTTGAGAAGAACGGCTGGCTGCACACCGAAGAAGTGGTCGAACGCTGTCCAGACGGTGCCTTCCGACGAATCGCCTCTCTGCGGCCGCACCACGCCACGACGAGCGATGGCCACTGCGTTCCCCTCGAGCCGCTCGAGGCGCTCTACGCGAGGCACCCGCTCTGCCTGCCGTGTGGCGTCTGCGTCCTGGTGCACCCGTATCGACGATACATATGCGCGCTCGTCCTCACCGATGAACGCCATCTGGGCGACTTCCTCCAGACCAGCGCCGATGCCGCCGTCGCCAATGCCGCCAATTGGGGGTGGCCCCAGTGCTTGGGTAACCCCGCGTTGAATAAGGCCGTCGCCACTTCGCTTGCAGCGTGGGCGGCGCTGCACGGCGATGCGGCCCCACACGAGCGTGTGCGACATGTCCGCGTACTGTACGATGTCTGGGATGTTGTGCACCACACCCGCACCACGACAGGGCGGTTGGTTCGCCCTGCCATTCATTATCGATACAGCGGCATCATTCGAGAGCTCTTCGCGGATGAGGATTGACGGGCGCACACGCATCTTCCTCCCCCCCCCTCCTCGTCTTCTTCTCCTTTGCGCGGTGCCGACGGTGAGCATCGTCGTATTCCTGTCAACGAACGTGGATCCTCTTCCCCCTCCCCTGCACCCACCCAAACACACACACACGCGCACACGGAGGGACGGGGTACAGACGCATAAATGCACGCTCGAAAACGGTGCCTCGGAACAACAGCGAACATGAAAGATGTCGAGTCCCCCCCCTCCCTCCCCGACTCGTGGCACTGCCCTCACGCATATGCCATACTCAACGCCTCTATGTTCTTCCCTCCCCCCCCCCCTCCCACCCCTCACACACACACACACACACACACACCATACCTACCTGCTGACACTCGCTCGCACTCGAATACTTTAGAACAGAGAAACGCGAAGGCAAACACACATACACACACGCACACCTCCTCCTTCCCCCTCCCCCTCCCTCCGCGATGACGACCCGCGTCAACCTCGACTTCTTCGCTCCACCGCCGGAGAGAGAACAACGCGTGCGTGAGCGAAGAGCACAGCAACGCGCCTCGATGTTTTCGTGGAGACACGACTTTGCAGAATCGTGCTTCGACCCCATCTCAGGCAAGCGCCGCCCGCTCAAGCACGTCTTCAACCCCGTGGCAAAGGAGCGCTTTGTGGGCGCACGCGATGCCTCCTCTAAGACACGCAACGGGGCTGTAGTGCAGGACATCGACAGTCCGCTGCAGAGGCAGCGGTCGCAGCGTCAGTGGAGCCCACTTCGCAAACTGAAAAGGGGTAGCGGCGCCGCAGAAACGGAAGCGTCCCCGGCGCGGCCAGCAACGGCCGCCGTGTGGGAGAGTGCAGCGGGCAGCACCATCGATCGGCGCCGAAGGTGGAAGCAATCGGGGTTCACGTTTCCCAAAGACTACTTCGGTAAGACTGCGCACTTCCCTGCAGTGTTGATGGGCCGCAGTGCTTCCGCCGCCCCGGCCGGCGTGCGACGCGTCCACAGCAGCCACAGCAAAGTGTATGTGCCGTACCTACACGACACGATTATGATGTGTGAGCCTCTGTTGGACTCAGCAGAGTCGCGTCACAGCCGTGGTGGTGCAAAATCAGGTGTTCACGCAGCAGCCGACCAGCTTCCACCGGTGCACCGTGCGCCCCTCACAGCAAACGTCGTGTTAGCTGTCACGTACAACGGCACCGAATCGCGCACCAGGGAGTTGCAGGCATCGATGGACGCAAGGAAAGCGGGGCTGCTGAACAGTTGGAGGACGCCAGCGTTACCTTCGAGTTCACAGCAGCAACAGCAGCAGCAGCAGCAGCCGGCGACCCACTCACACACCACCGGCATCGATAGCCTCACCCCCGACGACGACGACAACGACGAGACAGCAACGTTCAAGAACGCCGGCAACACTGGAGGCACCACCAGTGGTGCCAACTGCATGAACTTGCCCTCGGCCGCGCAAACGACAACGTGGTGCGACGTCGTGGGGCCCTCGATGGCAGTCAAGCAGCGCGCGTTGGCTATAGCCGGGGGCGTGTACACAGACCTTATCTCTACCCGTATGAATGCAACGCCGGCTACTGTGAGGGTGCCGACATGCGAGCTGGCCTACACCTTGAGGCCGTCGTACGTGCAGTCGCGCCTACGCCGATCCGCGAATCAGCGCAGCAGCAGCAGTCTGGACGCCACCACGGCAGGTATCGTATCGGAGTGCCACTCCACATTATTGGATGGCACAAGCGGCACCGCGCAGTACGCCACGGCGGCGACGTCACCTATGACGACGCACGCACCAGCGCTGCGCACCAACGGTCATCCCAGCAACGGTGTTTCGAAACCGCCCTCAGAGCGGACCGTGACGCGGTCGCCGGGCAATGACAGCATCACTGCTACGATGCCACCGACGGTGGTGGAGGTGACACCCACGGATGCCCACAGCGCATCGCAGCGGAGCTGCATCGTTGCTGATCGGAACAGCACCGTGGCAGCGCGGCTGTCAGCCCTCTCGCCGACTGAACTCGCGTCCGACGCGAATGGCACGGAGGATATGCGCAGCCAAGACGACCTTGGTGCCCGAACCACATCCAAGGCATCCCTCGCTGCTACCGTTGCCGATACGCAAGTCGTACATTATAAAGACTCCCAGTGTGCAGCGTCACCACTGCCCAATGTGAGCACCGCGCCGAAGCAGCCCGATATGCTCAACATCCTGCCAACCCCCGTGTACCGGACGAACAACCACACCGCTGCCTCAGCGCACACGGACACCTACGGAGAGGACGGCGGCGATAGCCATCAACGCCGACGTGGACATGAGTCTGACTTCCAAGGCAGTCGCCGCAGAAACTCCCAAAGGCAGACAGAATGTGAAGAAGTGAACGGTGAGGCACAGCGAGGGCATGCGATCCAACCGCAGTCTTTGGTGGGGCACGGTCTGCCAACAGAGTCCAAAGAAATGCGAGTCTATGCTGTGCGGGTGAACGGCTCCTTCACCAACAGAGACGCGCCACTTCTCAAGAGCGCCGAGCCGCAGCGGTCTGGCATACCGGTGACGCTGCCACCCGACTGGTTGTGAAAGTGAGAGAGAGAGAGAAGAGGAGGGGGGGGATAGACCCCACGGTGTGACGCATGTGTATACACATATATGAATCTAATGTATATTATAGCTTTTTTTGTTGCCGTGATGGGCTGCGGCGGTTCCAACCGCGATTGTGGCAGCTGTGCGGTGTTGTGATGCTCCGCTTTTTCTCCATTGATGTGATGCACGTGATCACCAAAAAATGGATTCTCTTTTCGGAGCTCCACTCCCCCCCCCTCCCTTCCCCGCGTGTCTGCGTGTGTTTGTGTGTGTGGAGGGGGAGGGGGGAAGGGTGTATGCTGTTCTGCATTCAGAGATGTACATTTATATTGTACGCACTTCTCATCTACATACAGTTATGGCGTTGCGAGCCATCACGGCCACACACACACACACACACAATGGTGGACATTACGTTTCTCGCATCCCCGTCATTGCTGGTCTGTGGGTTGTCTCTAGCCACCTCTTTCCCGGTCATTGTGAGAGGAGAACACATCGACACGCATGGACGCTGCAAACGATGCTTACAACAACGAAGAGCCTAGTATACACCTACTACACACATATATATATATATATGTGTGTGTGTGTGGGTGTGTGGGTGCGCGTGTGTTTTTTTGTGAGGAGCTGCAGGCGGAGCGCTGCTGAGACATAACCACGCACGCACAGACACTCGCTCATCATGCTTGCTGCTGCTTCTCATCCTTTCACATCCTCCCTTTTTTTTTGTCCCTCGTGAATCCACTCTGCACCCTCCACACACACATACACACACACACACGTGGACTCTTGGGGCATCCAGCTTGGTTGCTGCTTGAGCAAGAGGATCGAGTGCACTCGGGCGGGGAAGAGGTTCCGTTATGGCGATGACCAAAAAAAGCCACGCCCCCCTGCTCCCGCTGCAGGAGCGGGAGAAGCAGGAGAAGCAGCAGCAACACATCATGGACACACCCTCAGCAGTCGCGCGACCGCATTCGTTTCTTGTTTATCCCATTCCTAGCATCGCCGATGAGTCTTTTCTGCAGCTTATATTCCGCAACACGGTGAAGCGAAGTCTCTTCCTGGGGTTTGGCTGCGGTCGCTTCGCTGTGGTGGAGCTCACCAGCGCGGCGGTGGCCGCAGAGGTGGAGGCAGCGATTCACAAGACGGCAGCAGAGTTTAAGGGGCAGGAAGGCGGGGTTGCGGCTCTTCAGGATGTGAACGGGGCCAGAGAAGACGTGGCCGCACCGCACGGCAACTTTGACTGCGTTGCCGCCGCCGTCGACGACGACGACGACGACGACGCGGTGGAACACATGACGCTGGCGGACCTCTTCACGCCACAGCTCCCGTCACCTTCTCTGGCTTCAGCGTCTGCGCCCGATAGAGAAGCGCCCGACTTTAGCCACATCCCGTACCTTGTGTGGCGTGACAGACCCGTGCACGTCGTGGTGAGTGGGGTACGGGTGGCAGACTTCTACGAGAGTGGGGGCGCTGTACCGGTGCATCACACGAAGCGCTCGACCGACGCGGAGGGGGGAGGCAGCGACAGACTAAAGGCTGGCAAGCGTCCACGTAACAACTCGGGTCCAACTCCCGACCCATCGCCGTCGTCATCGTTGCCGGCAGGGGACATGGAGGGGGAAGCGGGGCGGCATCCCCGGGGTGGCGCTGCGGTGGTGGCCGCTGCAACCAAGCCGCTGTTTCCCAAGAACTGCTGCCAAAAGTGTGGCAGTGCGGACCACTTCACTCGTCACTGCGATGGAAGCGGCACTAGCAGAAGCAGCCCCAGCGGGGCTATCGCCGAGGTGGCCAGCACATCTGTTGCCGCTCACGTGGCAACGCAACCGAGACGTGGGGCCCTCTCTGCTACGGCAGGAGCCACGATAGATGCGCCGGCGCCGCTGTCGGCGAAGGCGAAGCCCACACTGCACAACACCTCGAAGGATCAGTGTAAATACTGCGGCTCCGATGCGCATCTCTCGCGTCACTGTCCCAATAAGAACTAGACAGAAACGAGAGAGAGAGAGGGGCGGGTGGAGGGTGGGGGAGGGTGGTGGGAGGGTAAACGCGAGTAGAACAGCAGCCACGCTGCGCGCACACACACACACACACACACGCACACACATTCACCACCTAACCCACACCCCACGACGACGGCGACAAGAATTAAAAAAAAAGAAACATGTGTGAACCGAAGAAAGAGAGAGACGGCACAACATCCAAACGTTTAAAAGGACGACAACGCGAACTGAGAGAAAATAAATTAAAAAAGAGTGTGTGTGAACCGATGAGAACTGAAAGAGGAGGAGGAGGAGGAGGCGGCGGATGTCATTCCTACAACTTGTGTGCCGCCATCATCGTCGCCGTTACGGCAGGGCCACACATACACACACACGCAAAGGGAAGGGGTTTTCAAATCCCTTCCTCCCTTGCTCACGCCCGCCCCCCCCATCCCCTGGGTACGCACGGGACTCTCCTCAGTTCTGAAGGTGACGTGTTTGTGTGCGCGCGAGTAGACGATCCACGTGCTGGGCGAATCATGCGCATGAGAAGAACCGCGCTGGGATCAACGAGGACGATACCAGTGACAACCACCACAACTATATATATATATATAAAGTGGTGTCAAGGCCTCATTGTTACTGCTTCTCCTCCCCCCTTCTCTCTCCCTCCCCTCCTCTATCTTTTCACTTTTTTTTTGTGTGTGTGTGTCTGTGTATACTCTCTCTCCCCGAGGTTGTGGGTTGGGTTGAGGGGGGAGTAGCGCTCACTGTTCCCCCTCTGTGTGCTTCTGCATCATTCTTGTATCTCACAAGCAAGATCAAACGCTTTCAAGGTCTTTGCGTGGGCCGCCACCACCTCCACCCTTTCTGTGTGCGCCCTCACACATACACACATCACATCACACACACACACACACATCACATCACCTCCCCTCGAGGAACGTAGACATCAAAAATTTGTTGGTCTGCTCGGGGGAGTGAGCATCGTTATAAAATGCCGCCGTTGCCGTCTAAACACCACGCAACGCGCAAGCCGCTCAGCATTGACGATGTCGCGATCGACTTTTCTACGGTCTCCGCGAGCGCTGGCGGCGGTGCCTCGGCGGCGACGTCTGCCGCACCTGGAACGATCACGAGCCTCCTCGATGTAATGACCAAGCAGCAGCAATCATACGATGGTGTCGGGGGAGATGCCCCGGATTGCAGCGGCGGTCGGCGTTACCAGGGCGTGTCGGATGTGCGGGCTTTTGACCCTGCCCTACAAGGCGTCATGCAGCGGTACGCCAACCTGGCCACTCCTGCGGGCTCCGGTGGCGGCAGCGGCGGCGGCGGCCCCGCTCGACGCAAGAAGACCTTCTTTGGTGCTCAACAGACACCTCAAGCCCCCTCCGCTGCACCCTCTGTCGCGCCTCCAGCATCGTCCTCACTCGAGGCCTCACAAGTGGCGCTGGATTTCCTCGCAAAGGCGCAGCAGCATCAGCAAAGCTCTCCCGTGATCCTGCAGCAACGCCGCGAAGCCTACCTGGCGCAACTGCGCACCTTTTGCCAGCGCGGACGCATGGCCGGTGGCGACGTTGTCAACGCGACGCAATCCGAGGGGACGTCTACGGCGTTCCCCCACTGCGGCCACGCTCAAACAAACTCGCTTCTGCTGCAGCTCTTCGCAGATGGCGTCCCTGACATCGAGCCGTGGGACCGCTGGACCTCGTCGATGCCGCGCTACGCCGATGTCAATGGAGGCGGCAGCGCACACCTGATTGTGTCCCCGGTGGCGGCGACAATGCCACAGATCCGGGCGGCGCAGCTCGATCTGGTTCATCACCCCGTGATCCCTGACACGCACTACACGCACCACTATCAGTACCGTGACTTGGAGCAGCCTGTAATCGAGAAGGTCTTTAAAACGAAAGAAGAGCTCCGTGCTGAACGACGGGAGCGACTACGAGCCAAGCAGGCAAAGGCGCAGCAAGATAGGAAGGCAGCAGCAGCGGTCCCCGAAGCAGGGGCGCTGTTGGAGGCTAACGGAAGCAGCGGTGGCCTGACGGCGCTCACTTTGTCGGCAGCGAGTCGCCTCTTGCACGACCGGCTCTCCACGAGAAACCTTGTGTCGAACCTGTTCGGGTCCAGTGTTCTGAACCCGCTAGCAGCAGACACACAGGTGCTGCAGCAGTACGAGCTGCGCAACCTGGAGCATCAACGGAGAAACCACGACCGCCACGTTGCAGCGCTGCCGGATCAAATCCTCAAGCGCGCGCGCGATCAGCGTCGGCATGCCACGGAGTCCCCGCTGCTGCGCGCCTACCGCGTCTTTCCCGTGTACTCTGCGGCTCACCTAGGCAAGATCAGGAATTTTGCAAACGACAACCTCCTGCGTGGCTTCGTGCTCTACGTTGACAGCTGCGATGCCCTGATCGTCTTGACCGGCGGCGAGGTGGCCATGCGGCACCTAGACCGATGGGTTCTGCACAAGATGGTGTGGGAGCACCCCGACACGCGTGCGGTGCGGTTGTGCAGCGTGCCTCTCATGGATGCTCAAAGCTTCTCCTACCACCTGAAAAAAGCCCAAGGCGGGGGTGACCTGCTCAAGCGGGCCAAGACAACGGGCGGTGTCGCTGACAAGCGTAACAACGGACTGGACGACGCGGATCGAGACGCGGCGACGGAGCCCGTTTTTATCAACATGGTGTCCACCGTTGAGGAGGCAGAGGCATTCCTGCGCCGGCTGCCGGCGCCGTCAAGCCCGTGGTCGGACTTGTGCGGAGTCTGGCGTGTCGCCTTCCTCCCGGACGGGCTTCAGACGGTGACAACAGGAGGGGGAGGGGAGAAGTAGGGAGGGGATGAGAGCATGTTTTTATTTACGGCACCGGGTGATGGCCAAAAGCACAGCAGAGGGGGGTGGGGGGAGGGGAGGAGGGGGAGGGGTCATACAGAGAAAACCACAGCCCAAACAGCTTTCTCCTCTCTCCCTCCACCACCTCTCCCCCCCCCCCCCCCCCTCTTCACCGCGACGGTGACGACAGCTGTCAAGCACAGACAACGTACATATGCACACATCACATGCGCGCACGCGCCCTGCTCATCACCACCCAATGGGTCATCGGCGTCGTCGTTACGGTGAAAAAAAAAACAGGGGTACACCCGGGTGGAAGAAACAGGGGTACACGCGCCCTCGAGCCCCCATGCACAGGCAATGCGACGATTGCCGTCGCCGCCGTGTCCGTCCGTTACTCAACACAGAAACACACAATCGCTTCTCTTTCTCTCTCTCTCCCTCACACACACACACACACGCACACATCTATCCCTTCACCTCTATATTGTGCGCCTCGCACCCAGCTCCGCTTATCACCACCTTCACTCCATCCGCTAACGCCACATTTCCGTGGACTCTCGCACACCTACACCGTTGGAACCAACAGATTTTGAAGCAACAACAACACATACACACACACACGACACATTACTAATAATTTTTTCTTTTAGCGGAAAGAGAAGAGATGGCGGCCACTGCATTCTCGATGGACATGCCCAAGTACGAGATGAAGACTTTCTCGGGTCGCACTCGGTACTGGGCTGAGTCCCTCAACCCTCTGATGCTTCTTGAAAATGAGAGGACTCTCCAGAAGCATCAGATGCTACTTGACAGGTGGAACGCGAGGCAGGCCGATAACGTGCCGGATGCCGACCTCTGGCGCGCCCGCATGGCCGTCGAGAGTTGCATCCACCCCACCACGAAGGAGGTCATTACACCTTTCTTCCGCATGTCCATGTTTCTGCCAATGAACTACATTGTTGTCCCCTGCATGATGATGCCGTCGACGTTGACGAGCATCGGCCGCACAGTGGCCATCCAGTGGTTCAATCAGAGCTATAACAGCGCCGTCAACTACGCGAACCGCTCGTCTGACAAGCAGCCAGTGTCGGAGATCGTAAAAGCGTACACAGCAGCTGTCGTGGTGGCGTGCGGTGGAAGCCTGATGGCGACTATGTGGCTGAAGCGCATCCCAACTGGAACAGCGAAGGCGACGCTGGTCCGCGCGACGGTGCCGTTTTTGGCCGTGAGCAGTGCCGCGATCGTCAACTTGGCAAGCATGCGCAAAAACGAGTGGCTCAGTAGCGGGGAGGGCATCGGCGTTGTGGACGAGGACGGCGTGCCGCGCGGCAAGAGCACTGCAGCGGGGTGGGAAAGTCTAAAGAAATGCAGCATGGCGCGCGTCATCTGGAATCTGCCTTGTATGATGCTGCCGACGATGTGCATGATGCCCCTGACCCGCACCAGCGCTTTTGCCAGGCGCCGCCCCGTTGTCACAGAGAGTCTGCTGCAGATGATCGGCCTCACGATCGGCGTAGTGCCGGCGCTGGCTGTCTTTGATGTCCACCAGACCATACCGGCATCAGAACTCGAGACGCGGTTTCACAACCTCAAGCGCCTCGATGGCACACCGGTGCAAACACTCAAGTACTACAAAGGGCTGTAGACGGCGCTGTGTGTGTGTGTGTGTGTGTGTGTGTGTGTGTGTGCATGCGTGTGGACGGGATGCTGAGTAGAAGTGATGTGGCGTCAGTGACGCGGCACTCTAGGTACGACCAAGGCAGTTCCCACCAAAGCTAGAGAGGTCATCTTGAGCATGATGAGTCTGTTTTTTTTTGTGTGTGTGTTTTGTTTGATTCTCTGTATGCTCTGTGTGCAGATTGCGTTAGGCACGTCCTGTGACTCCCCAAAGCCGCCCCAGTGCACATACACACACACACACACCACCACCACCACCACCACCACCACCCCTCCTCCTCTTTTTTTTTTCTTGACCTCCTCACTCAACCCCGGATACTCACATTGACGCGTCTGGTCTCCTATTCTCTCCATATGTATCTTACACACTTTTCTCTCCCTCCCCTTTGTTTTCCCACGGTTTATTGATGCTGCTGCTGCTGTTGCTGCTGCGACGGCTTGGGGGGAGGGGGAGGGGAGGGAGGAGGGGGGGGGCGCCGCGGCGACAGCGATGGCAAGCGGGGCAGGCCATTGGAAGAATGCGTCATGGCTCTGAACAAAACAACAAAGGAAGGGTTAGAGAGGGGGGAGAGAGAGGGGGGAGAGAGAGGGGGGGGGAGGAAGTAGAAATGTGGTGCCCCTGCCTATAGTCCATTGACTATATCCTTTTTTTTTCTGCGTATGTGCCAGCGAGCCTACCTGCACGCACGCACGCACAAAGGGGGGGGGAGGAGGTCTTCCCCCCCCCCTCCCCCCTCCTCTGCCGTCTCCCACTCCCTCCCTCTGTCGTGCATCATGCACCCGCCACTCTATCGTCACGACGTTGTTGTATTTCTTCTCACTCTTTTTTTTGCTTTTTCTTATTGTCATAACTCCAAATATACCTCCAATCATCACCATCCCCCCCTCCCCCTTCGCCGCCGCCACTACCGCCGCGCATGTGTGTGTCTGTGGGGGGGGTGTCTGGGATATCAAAACGAAGGTGAAAAATGTTTTTGCTGTCAAGGTAGATTCGGGAGGGAGGAGAGAGAGGGGAGGGCATATGTGGAGTCATGGACCCCCTCCTCCCTCCCTCCCTCCCTTTCCCCAACACTGCCACCGCCTCAACGAGAAAAGTGTACACACAAACATACAGGCGAACATAAACCCATCGCCATGAGAGGACATGCGCGTGTCACTCGTTGCTGGTGGTCGCACGTCTCTCACCAAGCACACTCTGTTCCGCCCCTCCCTCTCCTCCCCACCCCCCCCACCCCACCCCACCCCCCTCTTTATGTTACAACTTTAGTGTTACATGAACCCCCTCATCCTCTTCCTCCTCCTCCTTCCCCTCTTCCTTGCATACACACACGCACACATACACATGCATCTCTACCATCCCAAGCCGCGAGCTCATAGTTGAGCCCCACACACACACAAACGCACACGCACCACTCCCCTCTCGTTCTCAAGTCTTTCCTCACAAGAGACGATGAGCACGGCCTCGAGGTCGGGGGAAGGTACCCCCTCCTCCAAGAACATGCCGAGGACAAAGCCCACGGCAGCGGCAGCGACAACGCCGCTGACGGTGGTGTCGACTCCCTCGTCGTCATCGGCGACCGTCCGAACTGCTGTGCACGCAAAGGTGACCACTACACGCGCCTCCTCTAGTGGTTCGGCCCCGGCGAGGGTTTTATCTGCACCCTCACTGAAGCCGTCCACCCACCCCCCTGCGGCGACAGACGACTGCGCCAGTGCCGATGCGCAGCCACGCGAGCGTGGCTGGGATCCCATCAAAGATAAGCGCTTCCGCATCGCCCTCGTGCATAACTACGCCGACAGCGACGACGGCACCAACGTAGCTCCTTCGCCCTCCACAAGCGCTGTGGCGGTAGATGCCAGTGACGATGCGGCTGCAGAGTTGTGCGAAGAGGTGTGTCCGACCCCGATGAGCGATGCGCTGCTCAGCCAATGCCGCCCAACGGAACCGCATATCGAAGCGACTGTAGAGGCGGCGCTGGCGAACTCCATTAATAATGCCTACACCGCCTCCGGCTATCCGTTTGTCACCGCCGCCGGCAACACACGCGGTGCCGTCTACGGCTCCTTTATCGATCTTTGCAACCCCTCGCTCAGCTCCCTCGAGCTGCCGCCGCGACGGTCTATTATAGTCGCCCCACGCCTCCACGTTGGCCTGACGGATGACCCGCTGACGCACAGCCTGACGGAGATGGATACTCTACTCTCGATTTGCTGGAGCCGCGGCGACCGCACTATGCCCAGTAGCGGGACGGCCTCCTCCGCCCCTGCGTCGCAAGGGAAGGGCTCTGCGCTCTCTGGCCTCAGCAGCAGCAGCAGCAGCAACAACATCGCCGCCACCACCACCACCACCACCACCAGCCCTCATACGCCAGCTGTTCCATGCACCATCGCGCACCACCTCTCGCAGCACCCGGAGGGCATTCACGGTGTTCACTCATCCCCAGCGCTGCGGAAGATCTTGGTGGAGGGGACACTGCCAGCAACACTGGCAAGTGTGCCTTCGGCGCCCATGAACGCCGCCGCGCACGCACCGGCCTCGGCGAGCGGTGGCCTCGGTAGCCTCCGCGCTGCGGCGACAGACACTGCTGTGGCAGCAGCGCCACCCACCAGCAGCCCCCTCATAGGGTCGCAGACAGTTTTGATCGCAAAGGCGAACGTGCCGCCGTTGCCGACGCCGCCTCAGAGCAACGCTCCTGTTCAACACACGCTGGTCAGCGCAAGCACCTTCAACCATCTTTCTGTCTACGTTGTGGCCCACCAGGACGGGAACGTGCTCTACACAGCAGCGCTACAGAGCCTCTCTGTCAGTATCGCGACACGCAAGGTGACGGCCCAGCAGCTCATTCTCGTAGGGAGAGAAGAAGTGGATGCGTTGGTGATGAGCCCACTCACACCGCACCCGACGATGCCCCCAAAGCGCACCCGCGTCGCCTTTACAGACGTTGCAGTCGACGGCGAGGAGCGTGACTTTTTCTTTTCCTCGAAGTCGTTCCGCTTCGTTGGCGCTGACGCACGCAAGAATACCATATCGGCTGCGCCGATCCGCTTCACTGTGGAGCCGCATCTTCTGATCGGCAACCAGAACGGTGACGTGTTCGTGTTTGCACTTCTTCAAGAACGCGTTGTGCAGCACATCAACTTCAATGGCAGCACAGCAAACCCCAGCGCTGGGGCTTCCGTGACTGGAAAAAATGGAGCGGGCATCAAGGTGGTCTTCTCGCCTGTCTCTTGCATCGCAGAGGTGCAGAACGGTATAGATGTGAAAATCACGCAAATGGTCGAGGAAGCCTCTGTGGCGAAGCACAGCGGGCAGTCCACCTTCGACAGCGACGGCACCCCGGTGGGCTTCGCCCCCACCCCCGCTGGTGCCGGTGCTGCTGCCAATGCGGAGGTGACACCGTCGCACTACTACTACCGCGTTCCCTCATCCCTCTATGCGATTGGTTTTGACGATGGCCAAATGTTGATCATGTCTGTCACCTGCGAGGGTGCGTGGATGCTGCGGCACCTCAACTCTCACTGCTTCGGGATGCGGCCGATCCGCTCCATCGCTGTGCGCGTGCCGTCTTTCTATGCACGACTGTGGACCAGCTACCTGCCCCCCATCACCCCCGCGAAGAGCCACCACAACAACAACAACAACAATGATGATGATGATGCCACCGACACTTCTGCAGAAGCACCGGTGCCCGTCACGACACTCGTCACGGCTGCGGCGGCCCTCATTGTGCGCGATGAGGGACAGCGCATCGCTGCCATTTCCTGCAACGGCGGCGTGATTTCGCTAGTGCGGCTGCCAGACATGTCGATCATCTCCTCCGTCGCCCCGACCGACTACAACGCCGTGGGGGAGATCCTGGCGTTGCAGTGGACGGCCACGTCACAACACCAACTGCTGTTGCCAAACGTCCTCGTTGCCTCGGGTGAAGACGACACGATGACGGCCTTCCAGCTACTATGGCAATTCCTTGTGAGCGCTGTCGGGTCAGGCCACCACCACCACAACAACAACAGCAACAACGACGACACCTTGTCGCAGCCATCGTCCACGGAGTCCTTCGTGACGAATGCCCGGCTCCGCGTCCTCGAGAAGAAGCGGTTCCATCGCAGCTGGGTGAGCCGATTGGGCTTGATGCCAGTCGTCTTGCCAGCAGCGATAGCCAACCCAAAGGACGGCAGCAGTTTGGGCGGCGGCGGCATGCCGCCTCAGTACCTTGGTGTGTGCATCATCGCCTCTTCCTATGATCGCCGCACGTCCTTCTGGCCTTACCTCTTCCATGGGGTGCGGGAGACTCGCGCGATGGACGGCCCACGCAACACCAACGCTCCTTTCTCGGCGGACAGTGTTGGGGATGGCGCTGCCGGTCAGAGGTCTTTGAACTCCGTAGTGAGTATCCCCGGCGTTGACGGTAGTCCTCTCGACACAGCTACGGTGCCAGACCAGTATGTGCTGGTCGGCGGCCCCACAACGGTGTGCCCGCTGCACACAGAGCTCGTCCTCGGCGCTGCAGCCGCTGGCGGCGGTACGAGTTTCTTCATGGTGACGATGTGTTGTCGTGGCAGGGTCATGTTCTGGTCCCTGAGGGTAAGGGTTTAGCCTCCTTCATGTCCTCGTCTGCACTAGCGACACGAGTGGCTGTCGCCCACCATCACACTTGACGCGTTATCGTGACCCCTCCTCTCTCCACCTATTCCATTCTTCGCGCCGTCGCCGCCGCCGCCCCCCCCCCCTCACTCCCTCTCTCGCGCCCCTCACCACCACCACCACTTTGTGTCTGTGTGTTCTTGCCCGAGTTTTTTTTTTGGGGGTGGGGTGGGGTGGAGGCGTTGTTGTTGCCCATGTGTGGGAGCCCTTGAAAAAAAAAAGATGCCATTCATAGTTTATTGTGTGCGTCGTGCAGTGGTGGTGGTTTTGATGTTGTTGTCTCGGGAAGGAGAGGGAGGGAGGGGGGGGGGGCACCCGTTTGAAGCCTCCCCCCCCTCCCTCTCCTCCACTCCACTCCACTCCACCTCATCCCCTACTCTCTGCCCCCTCCTCCCCCTTTTTTTCATACACACACACACACACACACATATCAAATAAACTCAACAGCGCCAACTGTACACCACGATTTGACCAACGCACGCACATCGCGACGGACCGCCTACTTCTGTGGGGTCAAAAATGCGTCGAGTGCCACTGCATCGCGCCCCATGCCCCAAAGCCGTCACCTTCGGTGGCAGTTTTGGATGCTACAGCCTCCGGAGGCGCCCGACATGGATAGCATGGGCGTCCTCTGGCTTTCTGTCACGCCCCTCTGCCACCTCCACGAGCACTGCGCTCGCCACATCGAGCCGCTGCTACATGCCACTCCCACAAAACCAAGACGACTTTTCGGCTTACACGGAGATTGATCTCCCAACGGAGACGCGCATCGATGCCATTCGACGCACCGCCCTCGCACAAGAGGAGTGGGTGGCGTGTGAGAAGGTGCATGGGACAAACTTTTCTGTGTATCTTCTCAATGAAAACGAGGTGCGGTTCGCCAAGCGCAGCGGCATCATGGACCCGAACGAGAATTTTTTTGGTTATCACCTTCTCATCGACGAGTTCTCCGCCCAAATCAGGGCGCTGTGTGGGATCCTGAAGCGCAAGTACGGTGTCGGTGGCCGCATGGGCCGTGTCGTGCTGCATGGGGAGCTCTTCGGGGCGAAGTACAAGCATCCGCTGGTGCCAAAAAGCTCGAAGTGGTGCACGCTCCCGAATGGGAAAAGAATACCAATCGCCGGGGTGGAGATTCAAAGCGAGGCCTTTCCACAGTACAGCCCAGAGCTGCACTACTTCGCCTTCGACGTCAAGTACTCGGTTTCGGGTGCGGAGGAGGATGTGGTGCTGCTGCCCTTCGATGAGTTTACAGAGGTGTGCTCGCAGGTGCAGAACCTCCTGTACGCGAAGCCGCTGGTGCGCGGCACGCTGGACGAGTGCCTCGCCTTCGATGTGGAAAACTTCACTACGCCGCTGCCGGCACTGCTCGGACTCGGCAATTATCCGCTCGAAGGCAACCTCGCCGAGGGTGTCGTCATTCGCCACGTGCGCCGCGGGACCCCGGCGGTGGAGAACGTCGGGGTCTCGACGATCATCAAGCTGCGCTGCTCTTCCTTCATGGAACTCAAGCACCCTGGCAAACAGCAGGAGCTCAAGGCAACGTTTCTTGACACCGTGCGCGCTGGAGCGCTGCAGCGCATGCGCGGAGACAAGAAAGTGACGCTGTTGGCGGACTCGATGCTGCCGAAGGTGGAGGCAGCTGCAAACGCGCTGCTGCTGAACAACGTCAGCGAAGGTCGTCTAAGCAATGTGCTGTCGAAGATCGGCCGCGAGCCGCTCCTGTCCGGTGAGGTGAAGAAGGAAGATGTGGTGTTGATGCTTGCGCAGGATGCCTTGAAGGACTTCCTCAAGGACACGGACCCGGTGGTCTTGAACACGTCGCTGACGTTTCGCAAGACGTTGATCCGCAGCGTGTACTTTGCAGCTGAGGAGTTGCTGCATGGGAAATGGAAACATATCGTAGAGCGGGAGAAGACATCGCAGGCCGAGATGGATGCCGCGGTTGCCGCACAAGAAAAAGCGGAAGCACAGTGAGCACCGCTCCAACTGAGTCTGTGTGTGTGTGTGTGAAGACACTCAAGAGAGGGAGGAGGGGGCGCCCGCCCCCCCCCCCCTCCGACCTCCCCTTGAATGTGCACGAGTACGCATACGTTTTTCATTACTCGGTATGATGCTGCTGCTGTTTTTTTGATGTTGTTGTCTCTGCTCAAACGATCGGAAGGGGAGGGGAGGGCGGAGGGGAGGGAGGAAGATCGTTTGCGCGTACATGGCAAGACAGCGCAGTGGTGGAGCTTCACTTGCACATGACTTTGAGAAACGAAATCCAACACGCAAGAAAAAAAAAGAAAGCGAGGGGGGTAGCTGTGGGGAGAGGGAGAGAGAGAGCGAACGCATCGCGGTGGTCAGCGGTGACGTGGCCGATGCCCTCACTTGGCGACTATCGCTGCGTATTCTTCAAGATGGCTCCCCCTTTTCCCTTTCCTCTCGTGTATGGTGTATCCCCTCATAACGTACATGACATCCACTGTCAGACACACGTGTCATGTGTAGGTGTGCTGTAATGGTGGTGGTGGTGGTGGCGGCGATCGTGGTTGTTGGCACCCCCCTAATACTGCTTCACTCTTCTCCCTCTTGCCCCCTCCCCTGTTCCACCTTCCTCCTCCTCTTCCCCACCACCACACACACACACAAACACGCGCGTGCGTGTGTGTGCATCCCCCCACCCCACCCCCCGCCACTGCCGCTATCGATCATTTTATGGCTCTTGAGGACCCATCACTATTACTGATTTTGGTGTCTCCCTTCTCTGTGTCATTAGAGAGTCACCTACACGTACCGAAAGACAAACACACAGGCGCAGGAGCACAGCGTGTCTTGTCACCCCCCCCCCTTTCCCCCTCCCCCCCCAAACCCCAACCCATCTTTTTCTTGATGTCGTCGTTGTCGTCCTCTACCCAGCAGACATCGAGTGACGCTGTGGTGGGCCGGCGAGGTCGCGGCAATATCGCTTCTGCCACCATGAGAGGAAGAGAAACGACGCCGCGCTCGATGGAGACGGACCCACCGAGACCGACCCGCCACGCCGCCAGTCCCCATGGAACAAGAAGCGCTTCGGCTGTTCCGCAATCACTCGCCAATGGGTCGCCACGGTGGTGGTCTCGCAGCACTCTTGTCGACGTGGACGGCCTCCGGTGTGAGGTGCGCTCCATGCGCAGCATACCACACGCCCTCTTTACCACCCCATCTGTCTCTCACGTTATCGCCACGTACGTGCGACAGCTTATCAACGACTTCACCCACTCTCTGCTGCTCTGCCGGCATTGCGGCAGCAACAGCAGCAGCAGCCGTGTCATCCAAGATGAACAGGGTGACGCGCAGCAACAACAGCAACAACAACAGCAGCAGCAGCAAGAGCAGGAGCAACAGGAGCAACAGCCCTCCGCCACCACTGATGCTCTCCCTGATGATGCGCACCTCGCGCTTGAGGATCGCTTCACCCCTGACGACGACGAAGCGCATCTTCTGTTGCGTCTGTGTGCGCTTGAAAAGGGGGGGTGTCAAGCGCATGATGCGGGCACCGGGGGGGCTGTCACGGCGCAGCTGGTTGGTCTCTTTGCCGCTGCCGAGCTCACGTGTCGAGACCGAGGGCTCAGCCGTAGCGGCGCCAGGGAAGAGGCATGCAGTGCACCTCACAAGACGGCGGTGCTAATGCCGCCGCCTCTGTCCTCCCTCTTGCGGTTCAAACCAATTCTACAGGATATGCGATACCTGGCGCACCACCTTCTTCTGCCCCGACACGCCTGGCAACATCATCAGCGGGAATGGGTTATGGTGTACGAGGATGTCACGATGACGTTGCGCGACCGCCTGTCTCGCCGTCGTCTTGCCGCGATGCGCAGAGGAACGCAAGAGAGTGCGGTGCTGACTGAAGAGAGTGACATCGAGGACCGAGGAGCCACCCCATCGCCACGCATCACTGCAGCCGAGCTGCAGCATCTTTGGCGCACCCTGTGGGAGCTGCTTGGCGCCGCGTGGCGCCAACGCGACCGCCTTTGGGGTGCCTACCGCTATCTGCGTGGCCCACAGCGTCTGCCCCCGGTGTGCCTGAATGGCACAGCGCCGTACGCACTGCCACCTGGTGTGCACGCGAGCCCAGGCGTGCGCGAGCAGTACGCGCGCTACATCGCCCGCCAGCACGCCTCGACGCCCGCCCACGAGGTAGCGGCCCCATCGGAGGCCACACACGCCGAGGACACCTGCGCGTTCGGTCCCTTCACAAGCGTCGACGTGGGCATCTCAGCAGAGCGGACGTACGTGTTGCGGCACCCGCTGGCGGCGGTGCTGCGGTCGCTGCGGGTGTCCGTACCACCCGCAGGTCGAGATCCCCTCGTCACCACCACCACCGCCTTTGCAGATTTTCAGTACGTTGGCGACTCGGCGCGCCGCGTACAGACGGACATGCCGGCGGATGTGGCAACGTCTCTGGTCGTCCCGCTCTTCGATACAACTGACCAAGACGTGCAGCTGGCTGTTGCAGCGGTGCCGTACGTGTCTCCTGAAGTGTACGTCTCTTCTCAGCAAGAGCAGCTACTGCGGAGCCAGTGTCAGGACCAACGGCAGCGGCGAGCCTCACAGTGTAGCGCATCACCGGTGTTGGTCCCGCGCGCACCCGTGCACGTCTTTTCGGACGACGTGTGGAACGCGGCGGTGGTGGTGCTGGAGGCGGCGCTGAGTGGGTTCTGCGCGACGGATGCGTCCATGTGCCATCTCGCTCTGTCATCTGCGACCGACAGGGAGGCGGATCGGCTTGATCAATCAACAGCGATACCATGCGCCTTCCTCCTGTCCTCTGGATCTGTATACTCGGATGTGGTGCTGCTGCTGACAGAGCGGCATGCGCTGCCGAAGGCTGCCGCACACAACTTTATATATGCAGCGTTGTACCACCTTCATGTGGCTTGGAAGAAGGATGGCAATGGTGGTGGTGGTGATGGTGGTAGTGGTAGTGGTGACGACGACGACGATAGCGATGACAATACGCAGCGGCAACACGATCTCAAAAAAGGGGGTACGACAGCGCTGGTGCTGCTGTCGCCGGCACGCCTCGCTCGAGAATGGCTTTCCTATCTGCGCAACGCCTACGGTGCGACATGTTTGCAGGACAGCAGTATCCTGTCCGAGGTGATCGCTAAGGGGCTGTGCTGGCGCCGATCGCAGCGGTGGAACGCGTTCGCGATGGCCCACGTCACCGCAACGACAGTGAGTGCGCCAGCCGCTGGCAGGGATCGCTCAGCAGGAGCAGCCACCCCTCTCCCCACGCCACTGGAGATGGCTGGCGGCACGAGTGGCCACAGCAGCCGTGCGGTAACGGCGGCGGAACGGCGCCACTTGGGCCACGTCGATGATGCCTCCTCGTCGTCGATCTCCTCAATGTCCGTCCCCGCCGATGCGGACGCCCCATTTTTTGACATGGAGGCACCGGACGACAATGGTGAAGGAACGGACGTATCCTCGGTCGCGGTGGGGACGACGACCATCACCGGCGTCGCAGGTGTGGGGGGCGCATCATCGCCGCCGCTGCTGTCACGCCGGGTGAGCCGTGCCCTCAGCACTCTGGACACACCACTCCTGCGCCTACTGAACCTCGGGCATGGCCGTGCAACGCCCAAACGGTGGACAAGCAGTGCCGAAGCATCACCAGCTGCAGCAAACCTGAACAAGGCCACAGGTGATGCAGGGAGGGACCTTTGGGTGGCCCTCGACCACTACCTTCGCCGCTGCACAACGTCAGCGACAGGAGCAGGAGCAGCAGCAGCAGCAACGGGCGCCTTAGCCGCACCTGCAGACAAGGCGACCGGGGCTGTAGCGGAGGCGGCTGACGTGGACCGCGCTGATGGATTGCTGCGACTCCTGTTTTGTTGTCTTATCCGTGCAACACGGTGGTACTGCACCAGCGATGCTGTTGGCGAAGGCGGTGATGCAGGGGGGCCAGAGTGGTGCGAGTACGCAGCCCTCAACCACCCGTTCTTTCGTGGCGTCGCCGAGCGCGGCTTGCTGACAACGTGCATGACGGTTGCCTGCTGCTCAGGCGATCACCGCACCGCCGGTGGGGAGTGCAGCAATGCCGCAGCAGCAGCGGCACTACCGGCGCTCAACCTGTACGTCCCCTCGACAGTAGTGCTGGCCACCCTACACGAGCTGGAAGCTACGTGGAAGCGAAGTCACCTCGACGGCTGGCCTGAGCGGGTAGTGAAGCAGGGGAACTCTCTGCGCACGCTGATCGGCGACGACATGCGAGCCTGGGAGTCATGCGCCGCTGCCAGCGTCCCTGGAAACGGGGGCGCCATGCGCTCGCAACAGCATGATCCCGTGCTCATGAACTCGTTGGTGGACATGTCCGCAACGCTGCGACCACCACCTCTGCACCGTGCGCGACGTGCCCTTGATAACATCCTCTGCCCCATGGACTTCGACCTTGTGGCACAGCTGCAGCACACGCAAGAGTTGCGCCGCCTACTGCACACCAGCAGCGGCAACGTCGCTGACCATCAGGAAAGATGCGATGAGAGAAGCGCGCAGCTCTGCTATAAAAACACTGCAACTGTCGCTACAGGGTCAACGCGCGTTCGATCGTACCTGAAGAAGTCGCTGATGCCTGACACGAAGCTCAGCACCGACAGCGCCACGGCTGGTGCGGCCTACTCGCCCTTCTATCTGATTCCCCCCACTCTCCGCGGAGAGATTTGGGGACTTCTCCTGCACGTGCCGCCATCCGCGTACACCCGAGAGGCTCTCCTCGCTCACGCAGTTCACCACACTGCCGGCGTGGCGGCAGAGCACGACCGGCAGCTCTCTGTGGACATCCCACGCTGCCACGCGTACCACCCGCTGCTTAATGGCTCCGCTGGATCTGCGCAACTACAGCGCATCTTGCGGGCGTGGTTGTACCTTCACCCCAGGTACACGTACTGGCAAGGCCTCGACAGCGTGTGTGCAGTGCTGCTGACCGTCAGCCACACGGATGAGGCGCTTGTGTTGGCGCAGCTAAACGCCATCGTCGACCGCTTCATCGCCCACGACGAGGACGACGATGGCCCTCGCTCGTCTGGGGTCCATGCCGCCGGGGTGCGGCGCGTGCATCGCATCACGGCGGCCAGCGGTGAGTGCGGTCTTGGATGGCACCGCGCAGGCGCCACGATGCCCCTAAAATGTCCAACTGATGAGAAGCCCAGCATGGCGGAGCTGCTCCACCGCCTTGTGGTCGTGCTGCGCTACTGTGACCCACTCCTGGCCCACCACCTCTTCGACGTCCTCAGCTGCACGCCAGAGCTCTACGCCATCAGCTGGTTCCTAACTCTTTTCTCGCATAGCCTGCCGGCACGCAAGGTCTATCGACTATGGGACCTGCTGTTCGTGGAGGGCGACATCGCCTGCCTCGTGGCGCTGTGTGCAGCCGTGATGATGCAGAAGCGCGAAGGCCTACTGAGTGCAGACTTCTCTGGTTGCCTTGCGTCCTTTAGCAGCAGCGCTTTCGCCGTAAACGTTGTGGCTGCAGTCGGTGACACGCGTTGGCTGATGATGGCTGTGCCACCGTCGGTGCTGGCGCCGCCGCTGGTGTCGCAGGACAAAATCAAGGATGCGCACGAGTCGCTGTACGGCGGTGGGTGGCGTAATGGCGCTGACGCGGTCATGGATGGTCCCCTCAGGGAAGAAGGCGGTGAAGGCGTCGCGACAGTGGCACTCCTCGCGATCGAGGACATGGCTGCCGCCCTGACAGCGTCCTTTGAAGCCACAGTCACTCGTGGTTGTGATGAGCGTGGCAAAACGAAAGAAAGCAGTGGGCACCAGTGGTTCCACAGCGGCGTCTATCTTGTGGACCTGCGCGAGGCACCAGCGGAGAACACCTTACAGGACGCAGTCCTTGGAGCCATCAGTGTACCGTTGTGCTCGGTTCCATGTCTGGGCCCGCACGCCCCCGCGGTGTCCGCCGCCGCCGCCGCAGCAGCAGCAACAACAGAGACAGGATCCGCACGCCAGGGTTGTGAAGCGGCTGATACACCAGCTCGTCCATTCGAACAGAGAGTGGACGAAGCTGAGAAAGACGTCGCCTGTGTCGGGTGGGGTGTCGTGGAGCAGCAGGAACAGCTGCAGGAGCAGCACCGAGCAGAGCAACATGCTGCGGCGCGGAGGGTTGAGGAAGCCGCAGCGGCCATTGTCCGCCACGTTGGCAACCCGTCCATGGCGACCCTCTTGCCACACCTCGCGAGCACCAACGAGAAGCCTTCAGCGCTGCAGCCACAACAACAACCATCGTTGTCGTGTCCGTGGCCGGTGCACCCAATCGCGCTCAAGACGTCACAGTCCCCGCATGTGGTGCTGCTCACCTCTGGTACGGCGGACGCGCAAGAGCTGCCGCTTGCCCACCAGCTCGGCCTTAAACTGAACGCCTGTGGACTGCACAACGTCGGTATCCTGCGCGGCGGCGTCGCGAGCGTGCGGGATGCGCTACCGCAACTGGTGTTGCGTCGTGCATCATCGGCGTAGCAGGCCCTCTCTCAGGCAAGCGCTTTCATACGACACACGCCCCCCACACACACACACCCACCCTCACGCTCTCTCCGTCACGCATCAGCCGCATTCGTGGCCGCCTCCCCGCGCAGGTACAGGCAAGACATTATATGATCAACTTTCAACTCAGCTTTACATTGCCATACTGATTCGCACGCATGCTGCCATCGGCGTACATAATATATATAGATATATATATATATGCGTGTATAAACGCGCAGCCCTCAAGTTTTTTTTTGGGGGAGGTGACGTGCAGTGGTTCATCTCGCTCACTACCGCTGTTACTTCCATCGCTGACAATCCACCAGCCACTTATCTATAGACCTCGTCCTCCCTCCCCCCCCCCTCCCGCGGCACCTCCTTTTGCAGCGATGCATCCCCCTATACTGGCATCCAAGCAGATGTTGCCACGTGAGAAGAAAAAACGCGATTATGCTGTTCCCGGTGGTCGTCGTCTCCTCCCCCCCACCCCCTCCCCTTTTTTTTCTGGTTGGCGCGAGTGTGTGTGTGTGTGTGTATCCTCAAGCACGGCATCCTGCTGCACACGCGAACATATTTTGTAAGCACGTCAGACACCAAATTAGTGTGGTTAGCACCAAGCCGCCCTCTGTCCTCCTCCTCCTCCCGCCCCTGGGCCTTCCATAAACGCTGGCAAACACAAAGCCGCTTGACACGGTGTTGGGAGGGGGGGGGGGCGGTGTCAATGGTGCAGCTCATCATCAACAACCCTGCGGGGGAGACATTGAGCTGCTTCAGTCTTCCCGGCAACGCAACGGTGCAGCAGCTGCTGCTGAAGCTCATCGATATCCAACCAGAGCTCGCCCAGGCACAGGCCATTCGAAACGATGCCTGTCACGTGACCTACCGCCTGGCAAACGCCTCGACCGCGCAGACGTTGGTGCAAGCTGGACTCGTTAGACAAGATGCCGCTGCGGAGACGCTGGTGGTGTTGATGAAAGCGGACACCTCTTGCGGGGCGTCAGTAGCAACCGCGGCGGTGCCACCTTCAAAGCAAGACGCCGAAGCCCGCATACTCGAGCTGTTCGCGTCCTCCAGCGCGTCTCCGTCGGCCAAGGGGACATCTACACCAGCGGCCGCAGTCCCGTCCACCTTGACGACCATGGGCGAAGGCACCGTGGAGCAGCCCCACGCGCATGTGGGCCCCATCACTATGGATGTGCAAGAGTTGGAGCTGCAGCGACGCATCTACGCACGAATCCAACAGCAGCAGATCGACGAGAATCTCGCCAACGCGCTCGAGTACACGCCTGAGGCGTTCGCACCGGTGACGATGCTCTACATACCGTGCACGATCAATCAAGTACCCATCAAAGCCTTCGTCGACTCAGGAGCCCAGAACAGCATCATGAACAAGCGCACGGCGGAGCGGTGTGGACTGATGCGACTCGTGGACGTTCGCATGCGCGGCGTCGCCGTCGGGGTAGGGCGGCAAGAGATTTGTGGACGCATTCACATGGCACCTGTGAGCATCGCAGGAATGCACATTCCCTTTGCTTTTTATGTCATCGAGGATCAGGTGATAGACTTGATCATCGGTCTCGACCAACTGAAGCGCCATGAGATGTTGATTGACCTCAAAAAAAATTGCCTCACCATCGGCAGCGTCCATGTTCCATTCTTGGAGGACAAGGATGTACCCTTGTCGGAGGCGCTGGAGAAGGAACGTGCAAAGTCGCGTGCCGAGGAGGATGATCCAACGCACCCAGAGCGTCGTCATCGGGATGCTATAGCGACGACGACGACGACCACCACCACCACCACCACCACATCCGCAGCCGGTGTCGCCTCTGGTCCCGCAGCTGTGGTGCCAGGGGCGACAAGGAATGCATCAGCACCCGCAGTAGCACCGGTGCTCTCCGAGATGGAGCGGCAGACTCGCCTGGAGGGATTCATGTCCTTCTCGGGCATCACCGATCCCGCGAGGGCAGCGGAGCTCCTGGAACTCGCTGGCTGGGACCCCGACGGAGCGGCGGAGCTTTTTTTCGACTCCTGACACTGGGGGGTGGGGAAAGGGTGAGGGCATGACCACGTGGGGATGGAAGTGTGTGTGTGTGTGTGTGTGCCCTCTCTCACGTCTGCTCCCTGACTTGGCCTTCTCATCTTTTTCACTAGTTCTCCCTGCAGAAAAAAAAAAAGACGGTAACGAGCGCGGACGCGCCATCTCTCTGTCTGCGTGTGTGTGTGCATGTATTTTATTGTGACCATCAAGCTTTCAATCGATGCAACAGCAGCAGCAGCAGCAGCAGCAGCAACGGCCCAGAAAAACCTGCCACGACTGAGTAAAAGGCAAATGCAGCCCCCCCCCCCCCCTCGCCCCCCCTCCTCATCTATGCACGGGGGGGAGGGAGGAGTCCTGCTCTGACACGTCGCGTCGTCTGCCTCCACACACCTTTGAGTGTGGGTCCCCCTTCGCCTAGAAGAGTACCCGTGCCTCTCAGTGTGAACCAAAACACAGTCAGCCCGAGGCTGCCTCAACCCACGTGATTAGTCGTGATCTCGTCTCTTCTCTCCTCGTCCTCCCTCTCTCTCTCTTTCTCTCCCTCTGCCCTGGGAACCCGTTTTAAACTGTTTTGAATTTTTGTGTGTGTGTGTTGGTGTGTTGGTGTTAGTGATGGAGTATGAGTAGAGAGGGGTGTGAGCACACACGGAATCCCAGGCATATAAATAAATATATACACACACACTACTACTACTACTACACCCCCGAAAGATACCGCGAAGAATCGCAGCACCAACAAGAGCCAAACCTCCGCATATTCAGAGAACTATCAACAGGTGAACCCCCTCCTCCCTCCCTCTTCCTTCTTCCCTCCCTCCCCCCCCCCCTTGGGATGGCGTCTGCATCTCCACCCGATGCACCCGGTGGTGCTACAGTGGCGACTCACTCGGTGGGCTTCAAGACAAAGACTGCACAGGGACTAGCAAATGGCGCTGTGAACAACTTTTTCGACGCGGCTGCCGCCCCCATCAACGCATCATCCGGTGGTGGCGTCAGCTCGTCCTTTCCAGAGCAGTCGCGGGTGGCTGCCGATGTACTCACGAAGCTGCAGGACCTCGACCCGGGCGAGATGTCACGTGTGAAGAACTGCTTCTCTGCTGTGCTGGGCGAGGGACGCGAGAACATCATGAATGGGTTTGAGCTGCGCGTGGTGTTCAGTGAACTGGGCATCTATCCGAGTGAGACGGAGCTCAACCTGATCCTCCGCGCATACCGCAATCGCGTCAACCTCGTTACGCTGACGCAGTACCTGCGACTGTACAAGAAAGAGTTTTGGATCAACTCCATCGCCGCACAGGCGACGAGCGAAAGCGGCGCAATGCAGAGGGAGCGGTCGTCTGTCGCCCCGGACTACAAAGCGTTCGGCAGCTCTGGGCCGTTCGCAACGGCAGCGAGTGCTGGCGGTAGGGACGAAGACACGTTGAAGGCCTTTGTGGATCTCGGCGGCAATGCAGACGGTAGTGGTGAGATCGCTGTATCGACGCTGAGCGACGCCATTCGGGGGTTTGAGCTCACCATCGACATAGATGCGTTTATTCGAACCGTGGACGTGCACAACTCCGGCATGCTAGACTACGTGGACTTCTGTGCGCTGTGGTCGAAGCCAGTGAAGCCCCTTGCCGAGTCCGACGATACTCACAACACCCACCGTCCGCAGTCTGTGGAAAGTCTGACGAGTGACATGCATCAGCGAATGTTGTTCAACCCGACCACCTTGTCGAGAAACTCCAGCATGGCCGCGTACGCGCTGCGCCGTCGATCTCAGGTGTCCTCGCAGGCTCAAGAGCAGACTAGCGTGCCGTCGCAGGCTCGCTGTTCCTCCCAAGTGGGGTTGCGCTCGCCCCTCAAGAATAAACGCAGCTCGGCACTGGGGCTCAACCAACGGGCAGACAGCGCCGGCAGTGGCAACCGCGGTGGCAACGGAAAGACGTTCAAGTCCATTGTCTCGCCGCCGCCAACACCCATCACGGACGAGGAGCACATGCTGCTTGTCAGCATGTATCTCTTCCCGGAGCAATACGAGAGCACCTTCCGGCGTACACTACGCTTCGCCGATAGCACTGGCGGCGATCTCTTCACGTACGGCTCGGCGGGGACGACGCTCAACAACAGCAACAGCGCGTATGGCGAGGCGAGGTCGATCCCCGATGTGTTCCGCCAGAAACGCCTCTCACGGGCAGCGGCCCCCCCCCCCTCCTCCTCCAGCGCCATGTGCAATCGCAGCAGCTCCCAGACGGCGGCACGCTATCCTGGGGATGGCGGCAGTGGCGCGAAGCAACGAACCCCGCGTAGGAAAAGAAAAAACGGCGGACATGCAGAGGGCGCCAACACCCTCGCCGCCGACTTCTTCTCCCCGAAGAATCACAATGTGTACCGACCTCCGAGCCCCATGATCTTGTCGATGCGGAACAGCACCGCCCATCGCAATCGGCTGAAGCGGCTCGATGAGCAGCGGCGACTACACAATAGTCAGACAGGCGAACGGGACAGCGGCGTCTCAGCACCAACGGAGGCGCAACACATTGCGTAGCGCTTGCAACAGCTCAGGTGACTTTGAAAGCATCCCCCCTCTACGAGCGCTCGAGTGTGTATGGTCCATGTATAGAAGAGTGGAGACGTGAGGAGGATGGTGGTGGTGGTGGTGGTCTCTCTCTCCCTCTTGTTTATATGTATATGTATATATATATATATATATTGTGTGTGTGTGTGTGGAGGGGGGGGGGTCTCTTCAATTCTTTTTTGTTGTTGTTGATGTATACTAGAATGAAAAAAAGAAATGTGAGGAAAAAAGGGGGGAAGACAAGGACAACGACAACGGCGAGGTCACCCCACTCACCTGCTCTTTGTCCATCTCCCATTTTTCTTGCATTGTGGTGCCCCGCCTCCCCCCCCCCCCCCCTCCCTGCCATCTCTGCGTGTGGCAGAGCGCCCAGTGTCGTATTGGATACAAGAATAGTGAGTGAGTGGATGACGAGTAAGGGCAAGGGAGGAACATGAGCCAAACGCACACGAATACAACACGAAAAGAGGAACAGGGAAGGAAGGGGGTACGCCCCATGGCGACGGCGCCTCTCTTGCAGGTGTGGACACATTATATCATCGGCCCCTTGTTGGCTACAGTGTCGCACCGCGCTCCCCTCCCCTCCCTCCCCCCCCCCTCACACACACACACACACACAAATGCATCGATGTCTTGATATCTACATGAATGTTTTTTTTTTTTAGTTCGTTGGTGTCGCGTAACGTGATATATCTATCTATATATATCTATACGAGCACTGTAAACAGCGACAGCTGAGAGCAACAGCCATCTGCGCCTCATCGCGTCGCGTCGTGCTGAAGGGGGGAGGAGAGGGGGCGGGGGAGGAGGAGGGGAGGTGTCCCACCGCCCAACCCCCCCCCTCACCACCACCACACACACACACACACTGACGTGTATGTACGTGATGTAAACGCATCCACGACTCCTCCCTTCCCCTCCCCCTCCTCCTCCTCAGCATGCTTTATCCCCAAATCACCTTTCCTCCTTCCCCCTCTCTCCACACACACACACACCACCACCACCACCACCGTGGTGCAGCCTTCCCTGCGGCCTTGCCCTATGAAATACCGCATCCATCAAAATCAGGAGTCTGATCCCTCACCTCACAACGACGTCGACTGAGGAGGAGAGACGAGCGCGAGAGAACTCGTCACAGCCGGCAAAAAAAAAAAACGGACCGAGTGCGTCCCCCCTCTTCCCCCCTCCCTTCCCTTCCCTCCCTCTGCGCTGATACAATTTTTTGCTGTGGTGTGAAGACAGTTATCTCTCCCCCACTGTGTGTGTGTGTGTGTGTGTGTGTGTTCTATATATACACACATATATATGACATTTTTTTTTCTAGGGAGAAGGGAGGCGTTGTCTTTGTGTTGTGTACGTCTAGCTTACGCGAGTGTAATGATCCAGTGAAAGAAGGGAGAGAGACAACCCACGGGTCTATGAAAGAAGCGCGCCTCTCCAAGGAGGACACCGGCGCTGCGGCCCCACGTAGTGTGAGTACGACAGCAGCAGCTGGGGTATGCAGTGGTGCGAGTGTCGCGCCGTCACCGCCGTCTCTCGACCCACAGTGCCGTGCAGTGGCAAGTGGAGACTCGCTGGGTCGCTCTACCGCCGCCGCCTCAGATCCACGCGGCGACACCGTTGACGGGCCCCTGCTTGCCTCGTCGCGAAACTCAACGAGCGCCCTTGGTACGCCAACCCACTTGGGCCTGCAATATCAGGGCGAAGCGTCACCGTACAACATGCGATTGAGGCAGCAAGCAGCAGCAGCAGTGGTCGACGCCGCTGCACAGTATCGCCCTCTTCCTGAATCCCTCGTCCAGCTAGTCCGCAACACGCCGTACGTGTCGCCACCCTTGCGGTCATCGAGTCACCAGCTCACGACCGGCACCCGTGACGGTGGCACAGCAGCAGCAGCAGCAGCAGCGCTGTCGATTGGGTCAGGAGATTTCTCCTCAAGGTCGAGCAACGGCAGCGAGGTCACGCCGTCGCCATCGCGGAACACACAATCAGTGGCGGCGACGCCGACACTGACGGTGTGTAGCCACAAAGACCCCTCGGAGGAGAGTGATGACAGTACGAGTCGTTGCAGTCCCCTAAACACAGACCGGCGACGCCCCACCGCGGCCCTCTGCCCTGCACCTGTTGTGCCTCACACCGCCGCGAAGGACTCGAACAGCAGGCAGTGTACAACGGCGACGGCGACGGCGGCGGCGGCGGCTGGTTGCCTGAGCGTGCACGATCACGGCATCAACTCCACCGCAAGCCTTCAGTCGGCGGCTAAAATGCCGTGCTGGATCACGAGCCTCCACGATGTGTTGGCGCCCTCGCCACCCTTCACTGCTCCTGCTGCGGCTGCCGCCTCGGTGAAGCGCCTCGCTACCCACAGCCTCGCCAGTAGCGGGCGAGAGCCCCGCCCTGGACTAACCGTGTCCTCCCCGCAACGATTTCTGCAGCACGCCTTGGTGCACATCCTGCAGCGAGAGCGGGTGCGAGTACTCATCGCACGCGCCTTTTTTTCATGGCACCAGCACCGTGCACTCCGGCTGCACGCACGTCACCGGTTCGACGGCAGAAAGGCCTCAGGAATGGTGGTGCAAGAGGTGCCGTTGCCGACCCCGAGCCTCTGCCGAGGACGTCACGGAGAGCAGTCAAGATCTGCCACAAGAATGAAGTCCGTCCTCAATGGCAGTCGCCACACCGACGCCGCCATGTCGCCTAGTGGTATGGGCCATTCGTGCCCCCTCATCACGGGCAGCACCCACTCGTCTCCCCTCCAGACGCAGGAATCGCTAGTGGTCTCCGGCAACCCCTCACCCCGGTGCGCTACACCGATGACATCAGTGAGGCAACCGCTGGGCGGGTCATCCCAGCAACCATGGCAGCCACCGCAGCAGCTTAGTGCCCCCCGCCCCCAGACGCCGCCGACGACGACGACGACAGCGTATACAGGGGCCGCAGCAGACCCAGCAGAGTGCATAGGCGTCACGGGCGGCTCCCCCGCGACGACAGTGGGAGTGGAAAGAAGCAAAAGTGTGGTAGGGCAATACTTGCACTCGAGTACCTCACCACGCCGCAATGTCTCGCCGCACCAGGGCTCCGCACCCTTGTTAGCCGGCGACGGCGGTGGCGGCGGCGCAACGCCGTGCTCTGATGGATCTGTCGCACCCCCGCACTCGCGCTCCCAATCAGAAATGGCGATGGCCGCCGCTGGCGGTGGAGCTCGCCTCAATGTGAGCGACTCAGAGGACCGCAGCAGTCCCTGGCGAGGGATGCCCAGAGACTTCGACTCAACCTGCAGCGACACCACGACACCGGTGCCGACGACCTTGCCAAGGACGGTTCCGCAGCTACTCGCTTGCGAATTGGTTCACCGCTTGGCAGTGTACGCAAGTGAGGAGCACCAGCGGACTCGACTCCAGGGCTTCATCTCTGCAGTCGTGGATCAGCTCCTCATGGCGGCGCTGAACCATCGGTCGGATGAGCGTGGGCTCCATTCATCACTACGTGGCTCGCCGTCGTCGTGGTCGTCGTCACCTGTACCGGGGAGGCAGGGAAGGCGACGGGCCGTGGCATACACTACACCCCTCACGTGCCTGTTCTCTGAGCGGACAGAGTGGTCGCATTCTCCATTTGAGTAGGACCTGGACCAACGGACCAGCAGCGTCGACGTACCAACGCGAGGGGGGGAGGGGGTGCGTAGCGTGAGCCACGACGACGACGACATGACTGATACCACTACGGGTCTCAGGGAACGCTCGATGCGCGCCGTCGCCGTGCTCCACGCCGCTGCAGATGCCGTTGCCCGAGCCACCGCACCCCGCCTATCCCCCCCACCCCCTCTCCTCACCGCCCATCCTCTTCCCCAATGCATCGATTTTTTTTTCTTTCGTATTTTGTGCGTATGTATGCGTGTGCGTGGTGTGTGTGTGGGGGGGGGGGGAAGAGTAGGCCGGTCACCTCGCCAAGCCGCTTTGAGAGACCCACAACACCCTCCCCCCCCTCCCTCCCTCCCACCCCTGCGAAACATGTCAATCATTTCTATCACCACAGCTGCCAGCTCCGCCCCCGGCCCCCCCTCCCCCTCCCCACCACACCCCACCCCCAATTAAACCGTGTCTCGCGTACACTCTGTGCCGGCTTTCCACTTGAGCACTACTGCGGTACAACGCCCCGTTGCACCACACACACACACACACATGGAAGCAAAATACATACGCCTGCTAATTTTTTTTTGTTGCCTCTCTCGAATTGGATGGGAGGAAAAGGAGAGAGAAGAGAGGAGAGGAGAGGGGAGGGGGGGGGCGTAGCAAGTATGAGGTGCGCCCCGTCTCTCTGTGTATGTGCATACAGTTGCGACTCCCCCTGCCTCCTTTAGAGGGCGGGAGAGGGGGGGAGGGCGGCGGGGTGGAGGTCGTTCTTCTTCTTTTGCAGTCCCATCAATCTGCTGTAGCCCACATGCACACTCGTGAGCGCCCATTCCTGCACCCAAAGGACCGCTCATGGTGGTGGTGGTGGTGGTGTTGCTCAGTCGCCTTTCCCAAGTGGCATATAGTGGCCTTACCCTCTCGACGGGGTCCGCCTCCTTGCCTCACCCACACCCACCTTTCCCCTGGAGTGTCGATACGGCATCACCATTCGGCTGTCTTGTCTCTCTCTCTCTCTCTCTCTCCCCCCCAAATCTTCTCTCAATCCTTCACACCATCGACGTCACATCACCTCCTATTCCAGTGCATGGGCTGCAGTACCTTTACTAACTGCTGACATAACAAAGCCACTACAGTACGAGAGAGAGAGAGCGACGACGACGACGACGACGACGCACTCGCATCTGCACGCACCACTCCGTCATTGGCACCAAAAAAAAAAACACGCAAAACATAAAAACCAAAGAGCGCACGCACCATTGCCACCACCACCCGCCTTCAGCGCACCCCCTGAGAAACGAAGAAAGGGGGGGGGGAGACGCCGACTGCGTTCACAGAGAGTGACATTCCTCATACGACTGGCGCCGGCGTACCGTTCGCGTCGATGACGACACTGTCAGCGCTGCAATGCCTCCTCTGTGGCCGCCGCCGCCGCCACGGTGCGCTCAAGAGCAGCAGCAGTGAGGCCTTGTTGTGGCTACCACGCTCACTCCTACTCGCTTACCTCTGCCTTGCCATGTTTAGTGTAGTGGACTTGGCACCGACCAGTGATGGTACCCTCGGTGCCGCGCAGCTTCGACGCCCTACCACCCTCTTCTTTGCAATGGCCGCAGGCGACTTGGGTGCTGCCAACACCGCTGGTGCACCACCGTCACTCATGATAACCGAGACACAGCTCATCTCAGTTGATCTTGGACACGAGAACATGAAGGTGAGTGCTTGGCGGGTTCAGCAGCAGCAGCAGCAGCAAATATCACACGGTGAACCCGCAGAGGAGGACGTTGCAGCAGAGGCAACGGCAACACTGAGCGTGGGATCGGTGTCGATGCTGCTGAACGATCAGACGAACCGGAAGAGTCCTTCATGTGTGGCGTTCCGATACTTCAAAGACTCGACGGCCGCGGCTGGCGATGGTGACAGGAACAGCACACGCACCAGTGGGCTGGCCGATGGTGAAGCGCAACCTGCACATCGTCGACACGCGGCGCTGCATCCGCGCGGCTATCATCTAGAACGGACCTTTGCTGAGCAGGCGCAAGCGCTGGCGCCGCGATTCCCGACGCAGGTTGTGTGCAGCGCAGCACAACTGCTCGGCTACACGGCAGCTCCCGCGAACGCAACGACCACGGAACAAAACCCATATGCGCTGACGGCAGAGCAGCTCATAAAGTCTTATGGCTATCATGTGGTGCCTCTCATGGAAGCTGGTGCGATCAGTATTGCCGCAGCGGAAGAAGCGGATGAAGCCCAGCAGGAGCAGCAGCAGCAGCAGCGGTACGGTGTCGAGGGTCGTCAAGCGCTTGGTGTGTATGTGCCGTTTTTCGCCACAAGTAATGCGACTGAGGAAGGGGGGGTGCTCTTTTCATGTGAAGAAGTCACGGCGATGTTGCTTGGCTACGCACGTCGCATGGCTGAGAAGGCAGACGCGGTCGACAACGCGCTCAGCGAAAATGATCCGCAGCAGCAGCAGCACGTGGCAGACATGCAGAAAAGCGCGCGTGCGGCGACGGCGGTGGTGGCGGCATCTGCCACCCGGCACGTTGCGCTGACCGTCCCTGTTCACGCCACGGTCGCGCAACGGCAGGCGCTTGTAGATGCGGCGGCCCTGTCTGGCCTACGTGTCGTGCGTCTTGTCCACAGCACGAGCGCTGCCGCG
The DNA here is from genome assembly GCF_017918235.1 of Porcisia hertigi. Classification (NCBI taxonomy): domain Eukaryota; phylum Euglenozoa; class Kinetoplastea; order Trypanosomatida; family Trypanosomatidae; genus Porcisia; species Porcisia hertigi. Next base: position 156,446 of record NC_090560.1, read on the forward strand.
TTGCAGCTGGCCTACATGAAAGCGGAGCAGGTGCTGAGGGCGGACAAGGTGATCTATGTAATGATATACGACATGGGTAGCCAGAAAAGTGAAGTGGGGATCTACCGCTTCGCTGCGCCGCCAACAGCCATGGCAAACCGAGTAAAACTTCCTGGCGGCACCATCGAGCTTCAGGCACTCGTCAGCAGCCGCACACTGGGCGGTGCAGCATTTGATGAGTGCATTGCAAGCCACTGGGACGCGCGGTACTTCGGCAACCGCGTGTTGCGGAGTGTCTCTGCGCCCGTCGGCGGGAGCGAAGCCGAGCGCCGCGTAGCGGCAAAGGAACGTGTCAGCCTTCTTCGCGCCGCGCAGCGTACGAAGGAGATGTTATCGGCCAACAAGGAAGCGCACGTCACCATTGACGGCGTTCACACCGATCCGTCTTACTTCGATGCGGCGGGGCAGCAAGAGTTACAGCAGGGCCGCGCCACTGTCACGGAGCAGGGTGGCTTGCTGAGCCTCCGTGTCTTGCGCGGAGACTTTGAGGAGTGGTGTGACTCTCTTTTCAAGGAGGCTGTGGCGCTGCGAGACGAGGCCATCGCCGCCACCCACGGCGGTGTCCCGAATCTCAGTGCGCTCGACCGCTTCGAGGTCATCGGTGGCGGAACGCGAGTGCCGCGGCTGCTGCAGCGACTCAGCGAAGGCTACCGCGATGGTGTCGTGGACCGCACCCTCAACAGCGACGAGGCGGCTGCCCTGGGCACAACGCTTCTCGCCGTCTCCAGCGCCCCACCGACGCTGGGGCTGCGCGGCAGCCAGGCCCTACCACGGCACCGTCTGCGCGAGTGGCTCACCAACGCGGTCTACGCCTCCGTTGAAGTACAAAGCGCGGCGACCGCGGCACCCACAGCGCCGCCAGATGTGCACTTGCTCTTTCCGGCGGTGAACACGACGCTGCCGGCGGAGCGCAGTCTGCGTGTTCGCATGCCGGCGGCTGTAGATGTCGGGTCTGTCGACAGCGACGTCGTCGTCACGTTGTACTCTGGTGCCGAGGCGGACAGCGCCTACGCTCTTCGCAAGGGCACCAACGCATCCGAAACCCCGAACCCCGCGAGTGTGAACGCCCTCTCTGCGTCTGTGGCAAATTGTGGTAGCTGCTACGTGCAGACCTGCGCCGTCGAGGGGGTGCACAAGGCCGCAGAGCAGCTCCTCGCGCAGTACACGCGGCATCGCGGAAGTGCCAAGCGAAGTCATGAGCATCCTCGTCTGGCTGGTGCCGAGGTCGTTGTCGAGGTCGTCGCTACCGTCAGCGGCATCCCGCACTGCAGTATCGCCTACCTACGCGCCGAGATTGAGGAAGCAGTAGCAGCCAACGAGACGCCTTCGAACGACGTGGATGACGGCGACGGCGGTGGCGGTGGCGGCGAGGCCGCCGCCGCTGGTGCGTCGCCAGACACGGCCAATAGCCTACCGGGTGAGGAGGGGAAAGAGGGAGGGGGCCAAGTTGAGGCATTGCACACGGGTGCGAGCATGGAGGACGAGGGCACTCCCGAGCCCGCCCCACTATCGCAGCCGCAGCCAGAGGTGCAGGTACGCGTCATCGCACTCCCTCTACGTGTCTCAAAAGGCATCGCCGCAGCTGGTGCCCCGATGCACCACCACCTCCGTTATAACATGAACTCCGAAGAGATGGCCTATTCGCACCGGCGGCTTCAGCAACTCCAAGCGATCGATGACGAAGGACTGCGACGCAGCATCTTGCGCAATGAGATCGAGAGTGTGCTGCTGTCGATAAAGGAGCACTACCCGACGTGGGATGCCGAAGACGTACACGTCGCAGGCCAGCCTTCCTCGCGGGAAGGAGGAGGACCACAAAGTGATGAACCCTCACCGCCATCTCTGCTGACGTGGCGAAGAGTCGTTCGCAAAGTCAGCGAGTGGCTCGACGATTTTGGCGACACGGCGAGCGCCACCGCGCTGGAAGAGCATCTGCGCATCGTTGTTGATGTTGAAAAGGCCATACGCGAGGGGGGCGAAGGCGGAGCGGAGGAGAGAGAAGGGGGAGGGCGGAGGGAGGGGGGGTTGACCCGGCCCTGAATTAGTATACACACACCTCCTCCCCACGAAACCAAAAAAAAAAAAAAAAGAGACGCGGTAGCCCGTAAGGGGGGGGGGAGGGGGAGGAGGAGACGAGGTCCGCGCACCCACTCTACTTCATCTACACACCTACACACACAAACACATATGCAATACTTGTACAATATATATCTCCTTACGTTTCCTTTTTTTAGTACTGTGTCTCTCTATCACTCACGGGCATGGGTCACCATCATTAGCACATCGATGATGGCCATGGTGGTCACGTTCTCCCTTTCTCTCTCTGTGTGTGTGTGTATGTATCCCCCTGGAGGCGAGCACGTCCGTCGTCGTTGTTTATCATCGCGTGTCGTTGATTTCTTTTGTGCGCTGTTGAGCACCTCATTAAAATGGTTGCGTCTTGTCATTGTCGTCGTCGGTGTTGCCCGCCTCCCCGCCTCCCCCCCCCAAAAAAAAAATCCTCCAATGTCCATGTCGATAGAACCCCCACGCCTTTCACGCACGTGTGTTGGGCGAACTCATCATGATGCACAAGTCCAACAACAAGAGGGAAGGAGGGGGAGAGAGGGGAGGCCCTCCCGCACTTTGACGGTGTGTGTCTTGAGTCCATATTGCTGCACCTTCGCCAGCAGAAGGAAACACAGACAGGCAACGTGACATGACACCACGTGCGACAATGGGTCTGGCCGTCTCTGCGATCGCCCCCATCCCCCCCCCTCTCCCTCTCCCCTCTCCCACCTCTCCCCGCCCCGCTTCCTTCCCGACAAATTTATTCAGCACGTCAATTGCCACACCTTCACCCAACGTGGCACCTCCCCCCCCCCCCCCCCCTCCGCGCACCTCCCCTTCCTGACGGGGGACGCCTGCCCAGAAGTGAAAAGTGAAACAGAAAAACAGCTTGACGCAGCCCCACCTACCCCCCCCACCCACTCCCACACACACACACTCACACACACACACACACACGTGTGTGTGGACAAGGATGCTGCGCAGAACCGGCGCGGTGGCGGCGCTACCGTGCAACATGACGTTGAAGGACCCGCTCTGCCAGCGAGTGCTGAGCCGCTGCACCCCCGTTGTCTACTCGTCTCTGCCGAACGGTTTTCGGGTAGCGACAGAATACGTGAAGGACTGCCCCTTCGCCACCATCGGTGTCTGGATTGACGCCGGCAGCCGCTTCGAAGACATCCATAACAGCGGTGTAGCCCACTTCCTTGAGCACATGAACTTCAAGGGAACGGATCGGTACTCGAAGAGCGACGTCGAAAACTTGTTTGAGCACCGCGGCGCACACTTTAATGCGTACACCTCGCGCGATCGCACCGCCTACTACGTCAAGGCCTTCACGAAGGACGTGGACAAGATGATCGACGTCGTCTCGGACCTCCTACAGCGTGGCCGATACCGCCGACACGACATTGAGGCGGAGCGGCCGACGATCCTGGCGGAGATGCGCGAGGTGGAGGAGCTCGTGGATGAGGTGCTCATGGACAACGTGCACCAAGCCGCCTACGACCCCACAACGAGCGGGCTGCCACTCACGATCCTCGGCCCAGTGGAGAACATTTCCAAAAATATTAACAAGTCCATGATCGAAGAATACGTGCGGGTGCACTACACCGGGCCACGCATGTGTCTGGTGTCCTCGGGCGGCATCTCACCCGATGCAGCGCACGCGCTGGCAGAGAAATACTTCAGCGGGCTGTCCTCCACGAACAACCGCCCCCACCTGCACGGCGTGTACAAGGGTGGTCACACAGTTTTGTGGAACGAGATGATGGCGACGGCCAACACAGCTGTGGCCTTCGCCATCTGCGGCGCCTCGCACCCCGACAGCTATCCATTGCAGCTCATCCACAACGTCATTGGGCAGTTTCGTGAGGGGCAATACGACCAGTTCAGCAGTCAGCGCCGCAACCCGAATATTCCCTGGGAGCGAGTCCCGAACCTCGTACAGCTGCGCCCCTTCTACACGCCCTACGAGGAGACGGCGCTGCTCGGCTACAACATCGTAACAGCGCGCATGTCGGCCAGCGACAACTCCAACGATGCCAACTTTACTCGCGACGACGCCCAGACGCTGATGCTCAATTACATTCTTAGCTCACTCTATGACCTGTGCGCCACCAGGGTCGACGACGCCCTGCTTGAGGCCGCCAAGGCGGAGTTCAAAGCGTCCGTCATGATGATGCGCGACAGCACAACGAACAGTGTTGAAGACCTTGGGCGGCAGATGATTCACTTTGGTCGCCGCGTGCCACTGCAGGAGGTGTTCGAGCGAGTCGACGCGGTCACACCCGAGTCCCTGCGTGCCGCGGCGGAGAAGTACTTTAGTATCGCTCAACCGACTGTGTCGTGCATCGGCGCAAGCAGCACGTTGCCAAAGTACGACTCTCTCTCGCTCGTCTCAAATGTGGTGCGGCCGCAGCTAAACACAACACTGTTCCCTCAGGATGCGCGTGCGTGTCTGCTCTGAAGACACAGCTCGTGCAAGATTCAAGGGCCAGCGCGCCTGCTGCGGGTGGTTGGGAAGAGGGAAGGAGGAGGAAGGGGGGGGAGGATCGCGCCGCGTAGTGCATCCTCGATCCCTATATAATATATACGATATACGATATATGATATATATATATATATATGTTACATTGGTACACCTAACAAGCTCCGGCGCTCGCTATCGCTGTTTTCGCATGGCACGTGTGTGTGTGTGTGTGTGTGTGTGTGTGTGTGTAGCTCATCATCTCCGCGACTCATGCGTGTCGAATGAACCTACTTTTCTGAATAGGAGGGAGGGTGGGCTCTCCTCCTCCTCCTCCTCCTCACCAACATCATCATCGACCTCCATCACCCTTCCCCGCCCCCCTCCCCCCCCTCCTCCCCTCCTCCCAAACACACACACACACAAAAAAAAATGTGAGACTACTCCGAGGATCCGATTTTGAAGTGGGATGAGCAGCGCTCATGGCGAGACAACTCATCGAGAGGAGGGGGAGGGAAAGTCCAGCGACAATGACGTTCCACCGTGGCTAGAGAGCCACTCTCTGTGGTCCTCCTCTTCCTGCTGCACCACCACCACCCCTCCCCCCTCCCAGCTGACGCCAACTCGGCACTCGCGTCCAACAGTGGAGGGTGAAGCCGCGGCCTCGACCGCCCTCGTCATGCAAGCCGAGGCAGTGTGCGAGGTGCGAGGCTCGCAGGCCGCACTTCCTGTCAATCGAGATGCAACGCGCAGCAATGACTCACTCGTATCAACTTCCCCCCATAAGCCGCCGCAGCAGCAAGCACGGCATGCTGGAGAGGACGAAGAGCGGGGCACTTCTCGCCGCACCTCGCCACCATTCGTCGCGCAAAGGGATGCGCAGCCGGGAACGGTCTCCTGCAGTGGTGGGGATGCAGCCGATCGAAGCCCCCCGTCGCACCGCTGTGACGTCTACGGGGCCTTGAGTGACACAGAGGAACCATCGTCTGGGGTGCTCCACCCACCGAAGCAGCCGCAGGAGGCATCACCTCCATTGCCGTTGCTGGCACGAATGGCAGAGCTGTGCGCGCCGCAGACGATCCCGTCGACATCGATCTCAGCGAAGCAACCCTCAACTGCTATTGGGACCGACTGTTCTCCACCGCACCTGGCGGGACAAACAGAAGACGGCGCACCAGCAGAACCGCCCCGCAAAGCTGTGGCCAGTGCCTCTGCAAAGGCGACTCTGACCGCATCGTCGCCGTCGCCGCGGACGTGGTCGTCCTGCGCGCACAGCGACCTTCCAGCGCGCTACCGCGATACCCCGGGCTACTACTGCACCTACTGCTCTTATACTGTTTGTAGTGACTGTCTTTCCCTAACAGACTTGCAGGACGAGTCGCACGTCGCAAAAAAATCTGCGCCGCCACCGCCACCGCCGCCGCCGCAGCAGCAGCAGCAGCAGCAGCCCTCCTCCTCCCCTTCCTCCTCCTCCTCCGGTGCATCAATGTCGTCCGAGGAAAGCGAAATGGACTGGCTGAATGCCGTGATTGCCTCCCCTGCAACCGCCGTGCGCAGTGGGGAAGCGGCGGGCAGTGCACATGAGGCCGCTACCGGCACCGCAGCCACCGCGTCCGCCTCGTCAGGGTCGAGGACGACCCCCCTCCGCTGTCATCTCTGTCGGCGCGGGGTCCTCATGCGTGAGGAGGCACTCTTGCATGAGTGGTGCTGTGAAGGACCGGCCCCAGCGGTACGGCTGCACGGCGGCGGCGGTGGCGGCAACAACAGCTTCGTCTACGGAACTACAAACCTGCACAAGTATTATCTCATGCGGGCACAGCGCGAAGCACGGCTGTCGTCAACTGAGCCGCTCCTCGCCCAGGTGCTTGCAGTCTATCCACCCGCCACCCTCGACGCGCGCGACGTCAGCGGCGGGGCGGAGGGATCCGCTCCCTGTGTCATTCAAAGTCCCCTGCAACAACGCCACTCACGCAGAGGTGCACCACGTACGGTGAGTGACAAGAAGAGCGCTCATGGCCGAGACCCACTGCCGTCCGCGTCGCCGGTGCACGGGCAGCGTCTGGTGCGGTCACACGTTGGTGCACCCACGAACATGGCAGCCTGCTCGCGAAACGGGACGGCGCACCCGCTGGAGTCCTGCGAAGAAGGCGGCAGCTTCACTTTCTCTGTGTGGAACCCCAGGATGGAGGTGCAACTGGTGTGGTGCGCCGTGAATCGCGAGGCTCGCGAGGAGGCACCTGCCTCTCATGACCTTTGCCAGCACGGCAACGTGGGACATTGTAGCGGTGTATTGCTGCCGCTATCGGCCTCCATCACACCACTCTTCGTGTGGTGCTGCCCACCCTCGTTGCCCGGGCTCCCTGCGCGACCGTTTCGGGTTTCGGTGCCGTACGGCCTGTACGCGTTTGCAAATGTCCATGCACTGGCCCTGTACATGGCGAGCGACATCTTCAAGAAGGCCTCCACGCAACTCACAACAACCGCTGCTGCTGCTGCCTCTGACAGAAGTGGACTAGGACTGGCCGGCGGCAACGGCGATGGTCATGGCGCACACAATGTGCGGCTGTCGTCCGTAAAAGTAGTGCCGGCAGCCACTCTGCGTGCTCTGCTCATGGTCAATGTGCTGCACCACGTCGCCACCACTCCAGTGCCGCTGCGCCTGGCGGGACGGCGGCGGCTGGGTCTGCCGCTTACGGCCGCAGCGTCTCAAACTAGTCACCACCACTTGGGTGGACCACACCCCATGCAACAGCAGCACCCCCCCTCCCCGAACGTCGCGCACCGCGCCACACCACCGCCCACATCGCTCAAACGTTCCCGGGAACGCGAGGACGGTAGCGGAGAGGGCGAAGACTTTCGTTCCTCGGCTCTGCCGTCCGCGGCGGATCTCCAGTGGCCACGTGGTCTTGCCTCGACGGAGCTGGCGCTCTGCGTGGATCACCTCCTACAGGGCCGCTCCGTCGCAGTGTACGGTATCGGCTCCAAATTCTTCTTTCTTCATCACGTGGCGCAGAGCGCAGAGCTGAAGCACCTGCGGGTCGTTGTGGTGGATGCTAGCCTCGGTCGTGGTCTTGGCGACGGCAGCACTACTGCTGCCACGTCGATGGCAGGAGGAGACTCGCAGGGTGCTGGCCCGCGTGGGCGTCGCTCTGGGGGTAGTCGCGGCACTAACGCGCCGGGTGGTACGGCTGGCACACCCTCCATTGTGCGCCAGCTCATAACTGTTGGCAACACGCTCATGAAGCGTGTGAGGTGCACCGCAGCCACGGCGGAGGTACCGCGGCAGGGAGACAAGGCTGCCGCGCCACGACGCCAGCAGGAGACGCACGAGCTGCTTGTACAGAAGCCGCCAGGCGCTGCCGGTGGTGGGGTTACGCTGCCTTTGAAGCGGGCAGCACTCGTCGGGGAGGTGGCCCGCTCGCCCGCCATGGCGCGCGATGTCACGTCCGCGGCCTTGCAATCTGCTTCGGCACCCTCACAGACGGCGGTGCTGCCTGTGGATGTGGTGGACGTCGACAACAGCTCAAGTATAAGAACCTCCAGTAGCCGTGAAGAATCGGAAGGGGCGGGGATGCTCGAGACCCTGGGCACATCGCGCCGTGACGAGGCCATTGGCACGGCGACGGCACCCGCAACGAAGGAGATGACCACGCCGAGCAGATCCATGCTGGCATCGCGGCAGCACCAGCGGGGGCCTCCCTCAGTGACAGAGCTGATGTGCACGCCGTCCTCGCAGCGCGGTGACACAAACCTGTCGTCACCGGCGACGACTTTGCTGCCACTGATGTCGCCTGTACCTGCCTTTTTCGAAGTGTTGCAGCGCACTGTCAGCGGTTTCCTGGGGGACGACAGTGTTACTTGGACGGACGCCAAGGATAGAGAGGGTGATGAGGCGACCCCTCACTGCGTGTGTAGAGAGCTGCCCGAGTACGCTGGCGGTGAACCCCACTTGCCGAAGCTGCCCCCTCTACCCCTGGCGGCCTCCTCGCAGCGAGGGGGCGATAGAGTGCTGGAGGTAACCTGTCGCGCCCCATTGATGCGCTTCGCTAGCGACGCTGTCCGGCAGCTGGCAGTGAAGTCAGTGCGGCGCCAGCAGACGAGCCGCAGGTGTGTACAATGGATATCCCTGCCATCCACGACCGCGTCGGCTGTGCTGGCCGAGCAGATGCCGCACCTGGCGGCGACAAGGACGCCGACGTCGCTCCATGTGCCTCCTCGCATGTATCTCGCGGAGGCCCACGCTCTTCGCCCTGGTTGGTCGCCACCGTTGTTGCTCGTGCTACACAATGTCGACTTGTTGAACACGGAAGAAGCGGGCCTACTTGTGGAACTATGTGCCGCATTCGCCTACCCCTATCCGCATCTGCAGTTGCTGCTCTCCTTTGATGACCCGCGATGGCCGCTAACGCCGCTGGCAAGCGCACTCGAGCGGATAGGCTTGTGCGCGGTGCAGCTGCGCAGTCTCCTGCTCCCGCGTGTACATGAGATGCAACATGTGAGTAGCATGCGCATTCTCGCGGACTCGGAGGCTCTGGCAGCTGGTGGCGCTGGCTCACTGGGGTTGAAGGCGATGGAAGGGGGGAGGCATGGCGCCTCGGCAGCCACTGGTGCTGGTGGCCTTGCGAACACCAGCGCCAGTGGTTCACATCTCCTGTACGATACGATGCGCCGTGTGCTGTTCAGCTTACCGCAGGCCTTCAGCGGCCTCCTGCGTATTCTCATCGATGTACAGGAGGAGGTGGGCGAGGGCCAAAAGATTTCGATATTTGTGGCGAAAGACAGGTTCGAGCAGCACGGCATGATGGTGTCGCAAGGACGGCTGAAGGCGCTGCTGCAAGAACTCACGTCGAACCGAATCGCCCAGTACGACGCAGCCGAGCACGCCCTAACGGTGATGCAGCCTCGAAAACTGCGCACAGTGTTGGACGAGGTTGTGGCGCAGCGGGAGGCGGCCGCGGCAACGGCCGCCTCCAGTGTCTCTGGCCTTCACAACTAGCGGAGAGATCTGGTCACTGCCCGAGCGAGGGTGGTGGTGGTGGTGGTGGTGGGGCAAAGAGAATGAAGATGTGATGGGGGGTTGTATGCCCGACTATTATTTTTTTTTATACATACATTTGAAATTATGAGCATTGAGAGAGATTGCGTCGCGTGATGGTGCGCATAAAATAATAATGGAAGAGCCCTCCCCCCCACTACCTTCTCCTCCCTCCTCTTCTTTCTACCCTGTCGATGTGGAGGGGAGGAGGGTAGGGTAGGGGGGGGGGTTGTGGGACGATGGTTGCGGACTTGGATGTTTTTTTTTTGGGGGGGGGAGGGGAGTGGGGGGAGGTAGCAGCCATCCCTGCTGCTGTGTACCTCCCTCCCCCCTCCCTTCTCCCTCCTCCGCCCGCCGGCCCACAACAGCGCCGCTCACATTGATTTTTATGAACGAATGAAGTTCAGAAACCACCGCTGCTCTGAGCGATCTGCCTCACTCCACTCCACCCCACCCCACCCACGCACACACATCCACACACACACACACACACATCCAGCCCCCAGACAGACAGACACAGACAACATATACACGCTCGTTCGTGCATTAGTGTCGTAAGCGATTGGACGACCCCCTCCCACCACCCACCCACCCTTCTCTCTCTCTCGCTACGTTTGCTTTCAGAAATTCCTCGTTTTCTTTGAGTTCGACTTGGTTGTGGAGCGTCGCTGCCATCGAGCGGTGGTGGTTGTCATTCACTGTGGTGTTCAGCGCCCCGCCTCGCCCCCCCCCCCTCCACCCACCCTCCCCTCACCCTCTCTCTCTCCAATACACACAACACAACACACACACACGCCGACAAAAGCGCAATGCCGGGAGTCGATCTTCTCGATGCCTTTGCCGAACTCGTGGTTCGGGTGGTCTTCAGTCTTCCACAAACGGAGCCGGACATGACGCCGAGCAGCAGCAGCAGCAGCGATGATGATGATGCTGATGATGTGGCCTACGGCGCCAACAGCAGTTCAACGCAGATCTTCTCCAACGAAAGCCTTCTAGAGGATGAGCAACAGTTGGTGAGCACCCTGTCACTGGCACACCACAGCAACCACAGCACCCCCTTCGGCAGCGGTGCCCCTCATTCTGCAACCCCGACAGCCGCCTCGTGTAGCCACTCCATTAGCCGTGGCAACAGCGCCACCTCTCTCGACCTTTATCCAGGCGGCATCTGGAACGCCTTGGCGCGGGCACCGGCTCTCGGGGCGGTGGGTGGCGGTAGGCCATCGCGCCCAAGCAGCACCGTGTCGCTGGGCACTGGCGACATCCTCTCTACCCCACCAAGCGGAACCAGTTTGTGGAACCGAATCGTAGGAAGCGGTCGCACACAGACGCACGTCCACGGCGTGTGCATCAGCCCAGACTATCACACGAGCTACACGACCGCCACGTCAAGTTTTGTTCAGCTAGAGGATGAAGAGCTCGGATTGGGCGCAGCGGCCACCGGTCGCGACAGCGACGTAGGTGCAGCGCATAGCATTGACAGCATCAGCGTTGTCATGGGGGGCGGCATCTGCGCCACGCCCATTACAGTGAATTCAAGTGAGTCCACACCGGTGTGTGACGCCTACCCATCGCAGTCGTCCCCATTGCTTCGCAGCGGGCATCCGCAACAGCAGTTGGTGGGACACCGAGACCCGCTCCTCACCCAGAAACCGCTACACAGCGGCAGCGGGAGCGGCAGCGGGAGCGGCAACAGTGAATGTCCCTCGCACCACACCAGATCCTCTAGTGAGTTTGACGTACTGTAACGATGACGACAGCAGATGATTGTGGTGGGGGGGGGGGGGGGGGGGAAGGGGATGAGCAAAATCCCCTGCACATACTCTTTATATAGAGAGAGAGAGAGACGTCTGCGAGGCCACGGCCACCACCGCCGCCACCCTCCCCTCTGAACCCCCCCTCCCTCCCTTCTCGTCCACCTCCATTCTTTTTTATTTCCAGAGCTAAGTTGGCGCCGTATCGGTGAAGAAGGTTTTATGATGATGGCGATGATGCAGAAGAGTGGGGGGGGGGGAAGAGTTGTAAATATTTTTTTTTGTTGTTGTTTCCCAACAGTGCTTAGGCCGACATTTTATGAAACAAGGAGACACGTGTGTGTGTGTGTGTGTGTCGTGAGTGTCGTGAGTGTTGTGTGTGTTGGGTGAAGTGAAAGAGCGCGCTCCCTATTTATGCGTCACTGCTTGGTCGGCGATATGGCGAACATCCGCGAGTGGGCGTGATGCTCATCAACGTTGAAAGAAAGAAAAAAGAACGCGTGCCCGTAGATGGCATCATCTCTGCTGCTGCTAGCTCCACGCACACACACGTGCATATGCAACTTGGCGCCACTGCACTAGCGGACCTCCGTTACGTCTCGCTTCCCGAGCGCCCCCCCTCCTACCCACTCCCTCGCTCCGTCAGCAAGAGAGAGGGAGACGTATAAATATATATATATATATACATATGTATGTACACACACACGCGTTCACATGATGCATAACGCACCGCAACTCCCATATGATTTCCTTTATTTTGCAGCTCTTGGTCTTGCAGCCCATACAACGCAGACACCACACACACACACACACACACACTTTATATATTACTTATATATATATATATATGTATGCGCGCATGTATCTATGCGTCTCAGAAGCGCACACCACTCATCTGTCTAAGCTCATACGTACCGGTGCAACCACCAGAGCTGCACACACACTCGCAGCCCCTCCCCCTCCCCCACCTCTTCAGTGAACCGGAGCTTGAGCAAAAAAACAAGGATAGTGAGAAGAGGAGGAGGAAGAGGGACGGGGGGAGGGAGGGAGGGAGGGGGAGGGAGGGAGGGGGACGGGGGAGGGAGGGAGGGAGGGAGGGGATAGACAGACAGACAGACAGACAGGGAGAGAGAAGCATTCCTTTCCCCTCCCTTGCCACCACAAAAGCAGTGCGCCTGGCATCCTCTCCGACATTCCCACGTCTTCAGTGAACTTATCGGCCATGTCGTCATCGTCGTCGTCATCGTCCCTGGGTAACTTATATAGCCGCAAAAGTGCACACTGCACGGCGCTGGCCCAGGTTCGCCAGTCACTGGCAGAGCGTCGAAGAGGTCGCTCTGGCACTGCCGGCGCTGCCGCCGCCCGTGTGGCGACAGCGCCGGCAGCGCCATCCCTGTCGACCAAGATGAGCAAAGTCTATGATTACCGCTTCCCACTCTCCGAAGACGGCCGCGTCTATCACAACGACAGGAAGAGCGCTGCCGCGCAGCACGGGCATACATGTTGTGGATCCCTCAAGCAGCGCTGTAGGCAACAGCCGTCAACTGCGCCGAACGTCCTACCCTCGCACATGACAGACGACGTGTCGCCGTCGGCGAGTTCGTCGCCTTCACCAAGCGCACCACATCTCCAGTGCCGCTTCTCGAACGACGGGTGCTTCGTGGTTGACACGCCGGGCGCGCACAAGCGCTTCGAGGCCGTGTTCACGGATGCCAGCCTCACGGATAATCCCTTGCCGCTGCCCATGTCGGTGCAGCAGACGGAGAGCGAGATGTCATTTGCCGCGGTGGATTGGAATTTTGTGTGCAACCCTGCGACAAGCAGCAACACCGGCAGCCGCCCCCGGTTGCACTCGGTCCTCATCGACAGATCGCAGGAGGGCACCATCACCACTGAGCGACCCCACGCCGCAGCCCTCGGCGAGAGTCTCGTGGAGGCCATGGTTTCCACCGCAGAGCGCATGTTAGAGAACGAGAAGCGCCGTGACAGCGCCGCACAGTGCCACCGGCAACCGCAGCCGCGTCGCGACTCGCCCTCGTCCAAATCACCAATCGCCAGGGCTTTCACGAGAAGCAGTTGTGGCAGCCTCAGCGCGAAGCCGCGGCACCCGACGACGACGACGACGCCCATTACAAACCGCTCCGTCACGGCCCTCGGTAGCACCGCCACTGACTTTCTTTTTGTCTTGAATGACAGCGATGGTCGGGGCTGCGACAGCGTCGGCTCTCGCCACACGACGGCAACGGGGCCGCCACGGCACCCACTACTGTTGTTGGCGCCATCGCAGCACCACAGCGGCGGCACCGAGGACACAAGCCCACCCTTGAACAACCCCAGCTACCCAGCCGCGTGTGCCTTGACGACGCCCACTTCATTGGATGGAACCGAGCGGGCCACGAACTGCGATGGGGCTCGCAGCGGAGGCGCGATGGTGTCGGTGGGTGCGAAAAGCGTTGCGCCCCCCCAGCTGTCGCACCACCAGCTCACCGAAGCCTTTTACTGCAGCTACAAGAGCGGCAAGATGGCCCAGGATGCCTATAGGTACTTCGCCGCGCAGCTGCAGCACAAGAAACAACGTAGCGCCGCAGCCAGTGTCACACGACGTCGGCCGTACGACGGCGTCGGTGAGAAGGTGCTCAAGGGCAGCAAAAAGCAGACCGTAGCTCCACCACCACCACCACCACCACCGCCGCCGCAGCAGCAGCAGCAGCATCAACAGCACAAGCAGCCGCAGCCAACGGTGACCTCTGGAGCAGCCTCCCCAGCACAACCTCTCACACTTTTGAGCTCTCCCCCAACGCCGCAGTCAGTGTTCTGGGGAGATATACATGCCGCAGCAGACGGGAAGGGAGAGCAGCACCAGACTCTATCCAAACAGCTCTCGGGTACCGCCAAGCCGATCATCCGCATCGGCACCAGCGGCAGCGGTGATCACGCTAGCAGAAGTTGCGGCAATGTCCACGGCGCCTCCAGGGTGTCACCTCCACAAAAGCTGTCGGCAACCGACAAGCCCGCAACAGTAGCGACAACAGATCGCATCGGTGCCCTTCTACGCAAGTCCATGTCGATCTACCAAGAGTCGTTTCGTGTGAAGTGAAGCACCGGAGAACGTGAAGAGACGAAGAAGAGGATGGACAGGAGCACAGGGGGACGAGAGCAGCTCCCTCCACCCCAACCCCCACCTACTGACCACCGCTTACACAACGCCTGACGCATGGCTGATGTGCACATGGACAGGCAGGGGCAGGCACACATACATCTTTTTTTTTTTGGAGGGGGGAGGATATATACATGTATATATATATATATATATGTGTGTGGGTGGGTGGGTGTATATATGTATATATATATATATATATATGCAGAGAAAAAGAAAGACATGAGCCCGTATCATCGGGTGGGAGAGGGGGTGGTGGTGGTGGTGGTGGTGGTGCCTCTGCTGATAAGATAATTCACATCTAATCATCATCATGCGTATCCTCATTCTCACAATCCTCTTTTTTTGTTTTTTTTCACTGTGTGTGCGCAGATGTCTGTGCCTTTACGAGTCTCCCCGCATGAGGCCAACGACTTGATCCCCTCCCCCTCCCCGGGCACACACACACACACACACACACACCACCACCACCCCTCTCCCCCCTCTCCCTTCTCCTCTTCACCCACCGCAGCCAACCCCCTCTTTACAGAATACGCAGGTGATCGCAACACCATCCGGAGGGAAGAGGAAAGAGGTGGGGAGGGTCGCGATCCATGTCGACATCGACTCCGTCGCGGTTGGCCTTCACACAGGCGAGTGACGCGCTGGCCGCTCTCACGAGTCCAACCACCCAATTCGCAGAGGCTGGCTTTGACCCTCAATTAAAAAATTGGTCATTTGTGAAGCCGCTGATCGTTGGTGCTGGCGGCATCGGGTGCGAGCTACTGCACCTCCTCGCCCTCAGCGGCTTCGCGCACCTCACCGTAATTGATATGGACTTGGTGGAGCTGTCTAATCTGAATCGGCAGCTCCTCTTCACCTATGGCGACGTGGGCAAGGCGAAGAGCACCACGGCGGCGGCGGCGGTGCAGACACGATGCCCTGGCGTGACGGTGACTGCGATTGTTGGGCGCGTGGAGGATCAGCCGAATGACTTCTTCAGCGGCTTCGACGCGGTGCTGCTCGCCGTCGACTCAGTTCGGGTGCGGCGGTGGGTCAATCGTAAAATCTCCGAGATTGCCAAGCGCGTCGTCGTTGACGTGACCCCTGCGTCTCCGTCGCCGCCAGCAGTTGAGTCGACTACATCGTCGCCGGACGCCGACGATGCAGCAGAAGCAGCAGTGCCTTTTTCGGGAATAAAACGGACGGTAGTACACCGCGTCGGCGATTACGTGATTGAGGACGCCAAGCCAATCATTGACACTGGCACCGAGGGCTTCGAAGGACACTGTCGTGTCATCCACATGACCCGCAACCGCACCCCGTGCATCGAGTGTGAGATGTTTTTGTACAACAACGGCGCCACACGAAAAACGGTCCCGCTGTGCACCCTCGAGTCCGTGCCGCGCACGCCTGAGCACTGCGTCCTCTATGTTCAGATAAAAGAGTGGCCGGAGCATCACCGCCACCAGCACCCGCGTAGCCCCCATGGCGGTGACAGCAACAACAACAACAACGAATTCGAGCCACTCGACCCCGACAACGCCGAGCATGTGCGCTGGGTCACGGAGCGGGCACGGGCGCGCCAGGCTAGCTTCTGTATCGGGGGCGCTCCGATCAGCGACCTGTTCACGCTCGGCGTCATCAAGAATGTGGTGCCTGCGGTTGGCTTCACCAACGCGTATGTGGCGGGGCAGGCCGTGACAGAACTCCTGAAGTGGCTCACCGGGTGTGCGCCAGCGCTGGACAACTTCGCTTTCTACAACGGCGCCACCGAGGCGGGTGTGTACACGAATGTCGAGCCATGCTGCAGTGCCCCGATGCATGGCAGCAGTGATGTGGCAAGAAACTGCCTAGTCTGTGGGCCGCGCCCTGTTGTGGCCGTCGACGCGGGCGCCATTACCGCTGCCGCCTTCCGCGATAGCCTTATCCAGTTACTCGCGCCAGATGCCGCCACTGCGGCGCTGCTCCACAAGGGCGTCGTCTTGCTGGTCTTCCAGCAGGCATCGGGCCTGGTGGAGATCCCGCTTCCGCGAGCGCTCGATAAAACAGGGGCAGTCGAATACGAGAGCCATCACGACGACGGCAACAGTGGATCCGGCAGCGACAGCCTCGCCCGCATGCTCTGCGCCTCCGGCCATGAGGTATTTGTAGAAAAGTGGAAGGAAGGTGGCACGTTGGCCACAGTAGAGTGCTTCGGCGCCGGCGACAACGCCCGCGTGTCTGCGCTGGTTCAGTGGTGGAGCGGGTCTGTGTAGGCGCGTGTTTTTTCTTTTTTGTGTGTGTGTGCGTGTGTGTAGGGCAACGTGAAACGAGGATTTTCTCAAGGGTGTGCAGGAACGCGGGGAATGGATGGCCGGGTCATTGGTCGGTCACCACTCCGTAGACTCGAGAAAGGGAGGGGAGGGAGAGAGGGGAGTTGAAGGCCGGGAAGCGGCACCAGGCTAACTTACCTCTTGTTCTCTCTTTTTTTTTCTCTCTGTCCTACTGCAACAACAACAGAGCCTGCCAGCAATGCCCATGCGTGTTTAGAGAAAGAGGCACGTATGTGTACTGCCTCATATACTTACACTCTCACTGCTCCCTCCCCTGGATGGGTCAGCGACAAGGGGGCGGGGGAGGCGTGCGTGTGTGTGTGTGTGTCTGTGTCTGGAAGTTGGGGGGGGTTGGAGAGGGCGACACTCACACACACGCAACGTGTAGCACAAAAAAGACATGGAGTTTTATGTGCATCTCATAGGTTATGGACTCCACTCCACTCCGCTTCCAACGTCACCCTCCTCCTCCTACGAACACACTCTGCGACTTCATTTTTGCACATACACCAGCAGCCACGTGTGCACTAACAAAACATCGTTGCCTCCCCCCCCCCCCCCTACTCCCGCCCATTAACTCTATGCAACCCTTTAGGACTGCGACTGCCACACGAGCTCCCCTCGCGCAGCTGCGGCATCGACCACGGCGCGGGGCATCACAGCCGATGGCAGAGCTTTCTTCTCCGGTTCCCTTGGCGCAGTCGTCATTGGTGATGAACCCCTCCTCGTCACGCGAGATTCGCGCGACTGCCCTCGCCCTGCAAACGTGCGCTCTGCGTTACGCGCCATCCACCACTGTCGTCCTCGCGGCCCTACGTTTTTGGAATTACACGGCCTTGTTGCAGCCAAAAGGCCTGCGTTGCTACGCAACTAGCACCGCCACATCCACAGCAGCAGCGACAAGACCGATGCAGACCAGTGCGGCAACACCTTCGCAGACACAACACACACGGGGCCAACGTCACCACGTGATTCACCTCGGCAATGAGCTCTCAGCAGAGGTCCCTGTCTCAGGCTGCTCATCTACACCATATTCTCTGAGGGAACACTCGGGCAGCCACACACGACGTAAAGCCATCCGTCGTCACCGCCACGGTGAGCACGCGCCTGCCTTCACTGGCGACGGCAACACGAGGACCGACGCAGCGAACGGTGAAGCACACGCACAGTCGCAGCAGCAGTCAAAGCACCCGCGACAGGCGACCTCTTCGTTGTTGCTGACCCCCCAGGAGCGTGACGCAGAAAACGCGCTGGAGATCAAGGTTCATGGCCCTCTGCACATCCCACACTCCACAGCCGAGACGGTAGCGTTGCTCAAGTGTACGACGGTGCTGGAGGCGCTGGACGTTGCTTCACCACAGAACGTGACGCGGTGGTGCCCCCCCGCCTCAGATACAAAAACAGCGGCTCCTGCTCCTGGCGACGTACGCGTGAACTTCGAAGAGCTGCAGACGCGAGCGCTGCCACTTCTCCTCGACTTCCCGCAGGGGGCGGCCACCGAGGCAGATCTAGCAAGGGCGCTGCAGTGCTTGGAAGCTCATCTGCAGTACATGGCAGCGGCCACACGCACGGATGGTCGTCGGCACGTATCCGCATTGCCGCCAGCGGTGGTGGTGGTTCTATGGGAGAAGGTGATGCCGCACGTACACCGATGCGCCCACAACCGGGAAGCACCACGGCCGTCGCCACAGCCGAACCTCGCGGCGCGGGACGAGGACGCGCATGAGGGCGTAGGCCGAGCAGAGACCTTAGGGGCCAGCGACGCCGAGGACGCCGCAACAGAGCTTTTGGATGCTGCGCACGCACCTGTGTCCTCGTCAACTGCGTCCGCGACTCTCCCCATTCCCACTCCTTCGATAAAGAAGTCTGTGTACGTGCCGCTGCGCCGTGCGCTTGCCCTTTACACGCGGCGGGTGGCGACGCTGCTGCCACCGCCGGCCCTTGCGCTGGTTCTTACGCGCATGCACCAGTGCGGTGCGCTCGCTGATGACGTTCTCGGTCCCATCGTCACCGACCTTCTTGAGGCGCTGCGAAGGCGTTTGCCACATCCATTCACAAACGGCGGTAGTTCGACTGCGGTGTTACAGCAGCGTGTGCTCCGGCTGCTGCCCAACGGGGTCGGCAGCGGCGACGACCGAGACGCGGCCTCACCGGTGGCCCTCTTCACAGGTGCCGCAGCCGTGACGATGGCGCGCCTGCTGGGCCGTGCGGCGATACCTGGACATCATCAACTCCACCGTTTTTTTCACATTGTGTTGCTCCCCGAGGTCACTCGAGTTTTAAAGGGTGCCGCCCAGCTCTCTGCCGAAGCCGCTGGTGAGGCTATCGAGGCGCTGTCGCCTGGTGTAGACGCACTACTGGACTTGACAGCAGCCCTGAGCCACTACGCCGTCTCTGGACACGCCGTCACGCACCTCACAACTCTCTGGACCATGCATTTGGCGCACCGGCAGCGCACAGGCGACGCCGCGGCCGTCTTGGCAGTCTGTACAGCATTGCTGCAAGCCGTGTCGAGCGTGCCATTTATGTCTAACCGCACCCAGCGCCGACAAGCGCGCAACATTCGTGGGGACATCAGCGATGGTGGAGGCGACACGATGCAGAGGCAGCGGCAGCGGCGACTCCTAAGAGTGACCGAAGGCGACTACTACCCTTTGGTGGATGAGGTGTGCGCGCAGGTGTGCCGATCGTGCCACCTTCTGCAGAACCCCGCCTCGACCCACAACACGGCGACAGTCGTCACCCCGACGCAACTTCTAGCGCTGCTGCGCATGCTGCTTCGTGTGAACAGTCCGCACTGGGCCGAGACGTACGAGACGGTTGCCAGTGCTGCACTCGCCGCGCTGGCCAACGCGGCCGCCTCCGTCGCCCCCGCCGCGGCAACCACACCGGAGCGGCACGAAGATGAAGAGGTAGAGCACTTGCTTCCTCTCTCCGATACGCGGCGCACAATTCACGCGCTACTGCACCGCGGCTCTCTCATCCCTGATCATCCGCTGCACTACGTACTCCTGCGGCGCCTCTTACACTCGCCGGCCGCGATGGCGGACCCTGCGGTGGCGTCACAAGTACTGTTAGGGCTAGAGTTGATGATGCCTGTAGAGCAGAGAAGCGCATACGCCGATGAAGGCACAGCCATCCCTGCAGCACCAGTCGCTGGAGACGGCAGTAGCCACACCGCCAGTAATGGTCGTGCAACCACCACTACCTGCATCAGTGCATCTGCGGGGACGACGGTGGTCGCTGTGCCCATGACAACGGGCATGGCAGTCGAAACATTGACGTCTACGCTCGCTTTGACCCCCAGCGACCGCAACCGCGCGCTGCAGGTGTTCCGTCGGATCGGCCGCTCCATCACGCCTACCGCCTTCATCGCGGGACTCTGCGTGGTGCCGCTTGACAGGCTTCCCCCCACCGCACAGATCGCCGTCGTGAACCATCTCACATCGGTTGCCTCCACTGTCGCCCCGTCGTACCTGGTCAAGGGTGTGGAGGCGGTGGTGCGCCAGCTGCCCTCGTGTGCAATTGACGATGTGTCGGTGCAGCACTGGTTTTCTCGCTTCACCGCCCGGGATGTTGTGCAGCGTGTTGACCCCGTCGGCTGTGCAACTTTACTCAACGTATTGTCGGCCAACCCGCGGTACCAGCGCAACTGTGCGCTGGCAACGGCGTGCATCACACGTCGCATCGGTGCCGCGTTACGGTGGGTCGGGGAAGACGGTAGTGCCGCGAGTTCTCTCTCTCTCGACTCGCTCCCGCACGTCGTTGCATCTTTGCAGCGTGCCAATGTGTTTCTTCCGCAGTACTACTCACGTGTGTGTCGACAACTGCTCGGTCAGGTGGAGCAGGCGCCTCTTGGGGAGACACTGCGGCCGTTTGAGGTACTCGCGGAGGCGTACATGAGCCGCCAGCGCAGCGAGGCGCAGGCGAGCGTCTTCAAAGACGTGTGGGAGCTCCTGCGTGGTCGCGTAATGGAGGAAGCGAGACAGCTGACATTGGAGGAGACAGTCACGGCCATCAACGCGTTTGCCGCGCTCGACGTGACGGACCGCGCCCTCTTTGGTGTTCTCATTCACCAACTTTGGATGTGCCTGCGAACGGCAGAGGCAATGATATCGTCTGCTGCGTCGAATACAGAGTCGACAGAGGTGGCACCCCCGGTACTGGTCGTGTGTCCTGAACGTCATGCGCAGCAGCCAAGCGACAACGATGACGCTGCGAAAGCGCAGGTGCGCAGGCGTGTGCACGCTGCCCAGCACGTGCTGCGCACCCTGACGCCGAGCGCAGTGGCGGTTGTGACCACCACTCTCTTCGCCAGGAGCGACGCCCGTGAGCTTTACGTGGCACGAGCGCATGCTGCGGCCGGGATCGAACCAGGGAAAGGCCGCGACACGGACGGCGATCTCGTTTGCACACTACTACCGTGGATGCTCATCACCCTCCGTGCCTGCCACGCGGAGCTCTACCCAGTAGACGTGGTTCACCTGATGCAGTCTCTCTCGGAGCACTACGCAGCCGCAGTGGAACAGGCTGGTGCAGGGGCGGATGGCGTGGACCAGCACATCGCAGTGTTGCACGCCGCCTACGACGCCTGCCGGAACACGTTCCTTCTTATGTACGCCCTCTTGCCGGATGCCGATGCGACAGCAGCAGCACAGGAGGAGCCGCTGCTGTTGTCTGTGGCGGAGTGTAAGCGAATTGCTGAGCAGCGTGCAGAGTGGACACCGGCGACGAGAACCTCGGTGGAAGTGGTGCCTCGCCCGTGGTTTGCGTCCCTGCTGGTGAGCCTCAGCAGCGCAGCACTTGTCGACCTTCCCGTGGCGCTCGCGTGCGTGCGGCGTGCGTGCACACGACGTGTTTGCGGTGAGCTCCTACCCATATCACAACTTGTTGACGTGTGTTTGAGCCTGTGCTGGCTAATCACCACAGCTTCCCCCACCACCACCGCGACAACAACCGGCGACGTCAGCACCTGTGCGAGCAACAGCAGCAGCAGCAACGACGACGGTGATGATGATGATGATGATGCGCAGGCGCATGCAACGTTGCCAACGTCGCCTCCAGGGGACACCTCCCCGCCATCTGCGCCTGGTGCGCTTCTCCGCACCGCCATGGGTAGAGTTCTCTCTGCGCTGTGGCAGCGCAGCGACGAGCTCACCACCGCACAGATCAACGCACTACTGCGCTGCCTCCGCGACACCTACGGCGCAGACAAGGTGGACGCGGATTTCGTAGGGCGACTGGAGGCGCAAAAAAAACTTCTCTCCAAGCAAGGTGCAGCAGCAGCCGCAGCAGCAGCGATTTGCCGGACCGGCGATGCTACAGCGACAGACAGCACCAGTGCCGTCGCTAGCGATGTCACACCACCAGAGCACCTGCAGCAGCAGCAGCAGCAACAGCAACCGAACCCAAAACCTCTCGCCCAAATCGATGCCGAGGATCTCTTCAGCACAGTGTAGCGCACGCACGCGCACACACCCACACGACCTCATTTCTTCTTCAACAGCGACACACGAGTCCGAGACTACACAGCGCTCCCCCCACCCCACCCCACCCCGTCTCCAGCCCTCACAGCAGCAAGCAGTATGCATATATATGCATATATATATATATATATACATATATGTGTGTGTGTATCCTCCCACCCTCTTCCTCCCCGATAAAAGAATAAAAGGCATACATATGTGTATATATATATTTATATATTTATACCTTGACAGGAGGAGATGCTGAGAGAGAGGGGGGGGAAGACAAGGAACCTCTCGGTTTGAGGCAAAGTGAGTGTGTATTGCCCCTCCCCCTCCCCACCCCACCCCCCACCCTCCTGCCTCTCCCTCCCTGCCCCTCCCTCCCGCCCACGCAACAGTCTATGTAGTGCTGGACGCATATATGTTCTATCTCTCTCTCTCTCTCCCTCCCACACACAGACACACACATATACATATACATGCACATATATAGAGAGAAGAGGAGGCCAAAAGGCGTTGATACAAACACCCGAGAGTGTTGATGGATTTTGTGCGAGACGATCGGGCTGCTGCCTCTGTTTGTTTGTGGACGTGGCGGCGCGGAGGGTGCTAGGAGCCTGGCGATGTCCTCGCCGGCAGACGCTGCATCCGGCGGAAGCGCCAGTGGTGGCCTCAGTCCCAACTCTCCCTCAGCCGCGCAGGATCACCAGCAGCCACCTGCCTTTTCTGTGTCACCGACAAACGACGGATTGGCTGCGGGCGGTCATCCGGCGCTACGACCCAACGCCTGCCCTCAGACGCCAAGGGCCGCCCTCTCCCCTGTCGCCGTGGACCCTCTCCAGGAGGCTATACGACTGACCAGAGAGTACCTCGCCCTCCATGAAGGTCCCGTGACCACTACAACCGGGAGAAGGAGGACAAGTGCCCCTGGGGGCTTTGAAAACTATCACGGCGAAGCCGTCACCTCACTCGCCGACCACCTGCCAGTCGAGGCAAGCGAAGCTGTGGTCGCCGCTTTGACTGCACCTACGAACGTGGCGGACGGCGATGGCGATGGCGACGGCGACGGCGGCGATCACGGTCGCATGAAGCGTACAAGTAGCAGCGAAGAGCTCAGTAGCAGCAGCACCAGCACCACACCCCAACGCTCACCGTCTCCGCATGGGCAAGCGCACGCGTCGAAGATGGCAGTCGCACTGAACCCGACGCTCACTCCGCCAGCGCGCGGGCGAGCGGTCACCGCACATCATCCAGGCAGTGAAAGCAGCAGTATGAGTGACCGAGGCATCCGCCACGGCAGCGGCGGCAGGTGCAAGGCAGCTGTCGTGCAGCTGGAGTCGGGCGCTGAAGACGCAGAAACAAATCGGGGTGGTGCCCGCCGTGCTCGCCACCGCAGCAGGCGCCGCAGAAAACGGCCCACCGCCGATATGCCACCGGCCACAGAGCAAAAAAAAAGTGACGGAAGCCTGGGGGTGGCCGACCACGCCGCCGCCGCAGCAGCTGGGGACTGCGACTATCAACCCGATGTCGAGAACGCCGAGCAGCTCGTCGCAGAGCGGATGCGACTGTTTCAGGATCAGCTTTCGGGTGTGGGGACGGGCAACGAGAACTCTTGTTGTGACGCAACCCGCTTGGTGCGTCGACCAGACCGCTTCCACTGCGGCCCAGTGCCCGCCTGGCTTCGAGTGTACAGCGATTCGCTTCTCTTCAACCGCCACCACCTCGATCGTGATGTTGCCGCAGCACGGAAGTCTGGCAGAGCCGGTCCGAAGCGGGGATGCTGCCGCGTGGGTGGCAACGCCGAGGGCCTTGCTCAACTACCAGCTGACGCTGTTGTGTTGCAGCTACGCAGCGACGTCGCGCGAGTGCGGCGATGGCGGGATGAGCTTAGTCGCAACACCCACACGTGCAGTATCCCTTCGCTTTTCTTTCCTGACGTGTACCCAGCACGCTTCGAGGTGTACCGTCCAGCGGAGCCAAACTGGGGCGCGGCCCCCGCCACCCCTCCCATGGCCAGTGAAACTGCGGCGGAGGCGAAGGCGGTGGGGGTGGGGGTGGAGACGGTGGTGGGTAGCGACGACGCTCAGGACAAGCGTCACGCCCCGCCGCCGTCGCCCCTGTCAACGCCCCCGCTTTCACACGCCATGGAGGCGAAGGACTTGCGGCGTTCGCTGTTGGCGCAGACGATACCCGTTTGGCGCCGCCACGGCGCGGCGATTAAGCTGCTGACGGAGCTGCTGGATCACCTCGAGGATCGACTGGACGCCTTCGAGGCGCAGCTCAAGGACCCGGTGCAAGGCTCGCTATTGATCCTTGCCGGCGCCCCAGCGTCGGCAGGGGTGGATGGCACGGTGGCGCACACGTGCCCGTCGGCGCTGGAGCGTGCCATCCGAACGACAATAGCAAACACAATGATGAGCGACGTCTTCGCCACGTCCTGGACGGCGTTGCCGAATCGAGGGCTGCGGCTCAGCGAAGCTCTCCGGCGGCGACAGACACCGCGCGTCCACGCCGACTACGTCACGGTGGTGGACGCGCGGCCTGTGTACGACTTTACGGTGCTGCAGACCCTGCGGCGTGTCGATGGCGTAGCGTCGTCAACACCAGGGGTGAGCCTTGTGTCTGTTGGACCTCATTATCAGCAATGGCGCGGTGGCGGCGAAGCCGGTTGTGCAGCGGCTGTTGGAGTGGACACACGCAGATCGTACTCGGTGCACGTCGACTATGTTCGCTTCGAACCTTGCTTGGAGAAAATAAGTTGCGCGAACGCCCTGGGCGCTGGCCTCGGGGCTGGGGATAGCGTGTCGCCGGCAGCGGGGGCGGGCGCTTCAGCTGCTGATGGCAGTAGTGAAGGCCACTCCAGCACCCTATCCAGCTCCGTGGATCCGCTGTCGAGCCTCCTGTTGGGCACCCACTCCAATATATTCTTTCCATGCGACGTCACCCCCAGCGGGGACGGTTCCACGACCAATCCCCACGCCGTCCTGAGCCTCGAGCAGCAACACGGCGACAAAAACCTGCACAGCAGAGCCATGGCTCTGCTGCTCGCACTCTCCGCGGCATCAGCTCGGAACGGCTTCGTCGCCTTCAATCCCGAAGAGTACCTCATCTCACTTCTATTGCAGTACTACGAAGAGTATCGCATCCTGCAGTTGAACCTGCTGCCCGTCCTCAAGAACCGCATCTTCTACCAAGAGCAGGTCCAGCAACTGCAGCGACAATCGAAGCGCAGCACCGACATTGATAATCTCCAGGAACGACTGGAGTCGCTGGCGCGGACGTCGGCGGATGTGGAGCGCGGCTTCCTGCATGCGATGATCCTCTTATGGAACTCCGTTCTCATACTGAGGCGGCAAAAACGGGGACAAGGGCAATATGGGGCTGAGACGCTGGACAATGCGACAACGGATGTACCCATCATTGTCGAGAGACGGCCCGGCCACCATAGAGGCCCAGGAGGGCAAGGACGACGCAGCCGGCGCAGCGAGAGCGCCAATCGCCATGGCAGCCACCACCACCCCTCCCCGACAAGGGCGGCGGTGGATATGCTGCCGCGCCGACCCATCCTCACTGCCGGGGTGTCGACCGAAGCAGTGGCACGAGAAGAAGCGGATGGTAAACAGCTCGAGGATACACACATCGCGACCTCGCCGGTGGTGCATCACGTGAACTATTGCGTTGTAGACGCTGGCAAAGCGGGTGGTGGTAGTGGTGGCGGCGGCGGCGACGACAACCGCGTCGGCACCGCCTGTCAGTTGCAGCAGCAACGTGACTCCCGTGCCCCTAGCCCCTCTTCCTTCAAACTCTTTTCTGGATCTCTACTTGGGCGGCGAGACCCGATGGTGGAAACGACATCAGCGGCTTCGGCGAGCACCTCATGTCTCCTCGCACCGGTAACACTAGTCCCCTTAGAAAGAACCGAGGGCCGCAGAAGCAGCGGCAGCGGTGGTGGTGGTGGTGGCGATGAGGAGTGTGGAGAAGAAGCTGCGCCGTCTCCGTGGCCACCCCAGCAAAAGCATCGGCATCACGAGTTTCGCTTCTTCTTGCGTCGCAGCGGCACGTTCAAGGAAACCCCCTACGTCGTTGGTGACGATCTCCTCGACTACGCTGCTGAGGTGGAGGGTACGGATGTACTGCGGTCCAGCAGACTGAGCGTCGGGGATTATGGTGGGGCGGGGGCGCCGATGCCTCGAGTAGTGGCTTGCGATGAGCTGGTGTACTTCCAGCTCGTCGTATTTGCGCGCTCGCGCGCATCGATGGTGCCGCAGTACGTCGGCTGCACCACACCGCGACCCATGACATCGGCGAAAGTTGTATTTTTCAACGAAACATTTGAGGTGCGGACGCTGCGCGAGCCAGCGGAGCTGCTGCTGCATCTCATCCCCATCACGGATGGCCCCTCGAAGCACACCGTCGTGTCCACCGTGCGGTTGCGGCCGACGCTGACGCGCACGTACACGCTGCTGCCACTGCAGCCGCCAACGGCGTTTTTCTTTCATGGGCGGCTCTTCGCGCGCCATCGGCGCGCGGCCTATGGCTCTAACGGCTCCGCAGCATCTACAGCGGCGGCGAGCACTGCGGTGCAGGGCGTGCTGGCCGTCTCGACGACGTGGACAAGCAGTCAAGGCATGACCATCCCACAAATCGAGCGTCTTTTCATAAGGGGAAGCGGCAACACGGGGACCGTGGCAGACCCACTCGACCCGCATTACCTCCCGCTATTGCGCATGCTGCGGGCCCACTATCGAGAGCAGGACATGAACCGCGTTCACGCAGTCGGTGGCGGCGCTAAAACTCCCTCGTCCTCGCGCCGAGGACACACTGCCGGCGCGGCGCGGCGCCGTGGCGCCGCAGCAGCGAGGAGTGTGCCATCCGCCCGAGTCCCGCATGACGACGTTTGTAGCAGCGCCGGTAGCCGTCACGCACACTCGAGTAGTACCCGCCGTGCCCGGAGCGCGGTGGCGAGCCTGCATGGGCGGCCCACGAGGTACAACTCCTTCGATCCTTGTGTAGGGATGCCCACTGGTCGGGCCTCTCACGGGCGCCTGAGTCGACTTGGCAGGGGGGAGAGAAGGCCGTTGCAAGACCACCCACCCTTTGGACATACGGCGGAGTGGGTACACAGCGCGGATGCTGCAGCAGGAGCAGGAGGCGCACCTGTGGCCGTAGGGAGGAGGAGTGGCCATGTGAGCAGCGACTGCTACGCTGTAGAAGAAACTCTGGAGCGCCTGCCGAGTGCCCGGTTGCGACACCTACACCGGCGATGGCTGATCCATGCCGACAAGATCAAGGCTGCCAACGAGGTTGAAGCGCGTCTCTTTGCGCGACCGATGGCGTTGGACGACGCAGAAACGTATCAACTGCAGAAGGAATTGAAGCGCATCGTCGAGAAGGAAGAAGTGGATTGGGCAAAGAGCCACGGGTCGGCAACAGGGACAGGAGGGGCGGTGTTGTTCGATGTCGCACACTACTACTCGGCGCCGTCGGCCATATCGGGGCTCACGCTAAGCCCTTTGCCGCGGGAAACAAAGTTGAAGCTGTGGCAGGAGCGACAGCGGCGACTGCTGCTCACCCTCAAGGCACGGCGCCACCTGACGGACGCCGAGAAATTCGAGACTGTGGTGCGAGTGCCAAAGCTGGCGCCGAAGCGCGTCTTTGACTTCACCCCACGGAGTCAACTGAATCCCCATCGCAAGCTGAGACCCAAAACAGAGGACATTGATCGCACTCTTCTGGCGCGTCGCCGCGACAGCCGGATCGTCATCCATATCATGAAGGCACACAACTTGCCCCTGCGCGCAGACGGCACGCTGCTGGAGCCGTTTGTGCAGGCCTGCTTCGTGTCCGAGGCAGCCTATACACGCAGCGAAGTGGGCAGCAACCCTTCGTGGTTCCAGTCGCTCGAGCTGCCCTTCCAGCCCCTAAACTTCGAGGAGGACACACTTGGGATGATCGACGATGATGTAATTATCTCACTCTACGACAAGTTTGAGGTGCAGATGGCGCCGTCCACCTCCACGACGGCGGCCGTGGCGCACGAGACGCACTACCGCACCGAGCGGCGCCTCATCGGCACCCTGCACATACCGTTCTACGCTCTGCATCAAGCGAGTCAGGCGCGCATCGAGGGTGTCTATCCTCTGCGCATGCCTCGTTGGCTCCTTGGCTACGACACGCTGCTCGCGTGCAATGAGGGCCTGGAGAGGGAGACGGCAGGGCAACGCGTCTTGCCTGGACGTGGTGCCCCGAGTGTCGACACCGCCACACCGGTAGCCAACCCGTTTGGCGGTGTTGAGCACGTCCCTGCGAATAGCGCTGGAGAGTCCTCGGTCAGCTTTAAAATGGAAGCCGGCAACAACCGCCAAACAATCGAGCCCACGGTGCAGCTGTACATGTCTCTCTGGCCCCCACTGCAGCGCGAGCCGCCCCCTGCACTCAGCCCCGCCGAGCTGACACGCAAAGTGGACAAGCTGATCGTGTCGCCGCAGCTGCGGTACCTACACCACGTAGCGCTTCGGTGGCAGCAGGCGGCCTTGAAGAGGGTCAAGGCGATTGGAAAAATGAACGCACAGGCCTCGACGCGGCATATCGAGCCCTTCGTCGCGTGCTCCACGGGGGATGTAATGCTGGTGTGCCGCTACCTCCTTCCGCGCGGTGGGCCCCCGCCACCGTCGGTGCGCACCGTGTACGAGGCCATCCGCTACGTCTCGCTGCTCCCGCTCGTGACAGACATGATGCCTTGTGGCGACAAGAATGTGTGGAGCACGAACGCGGAGCTGCTGGTGATGCGCTCAGGCGACTACGAGGAGCTGGCGATGCTGCTGGTGCACTTCCTGCGCCACTTGGCGCCGGACCGACCGACCTACGCCGTCCTTGGCAGCGGCACCATCTACAAGCAGACCATCCTGGTGCTCCACGCCTTCAATGACACGGAGTGGGTTCTCATCGACCCCCGCTCTGGCCGGATAGTGTCGGCTGGCAAGCCGTACGGCACCGCGCTGCGTGACGTGTACATGGTCGTCTCGCATGATCAGATCTGGGCGAACGTGCAGCTCTCGGGGTTCCCGCATCGCATGACTTGGGATCTGTCGAACCCGGCGCACTGGTTGCCGTGCTTCGACAAAACAAAAGACGAGGATATCGCTCGCTGCACACCCCACCTCTTCCCGATCCAGCGGGAAGCGCTGTCGTTCCCCCCGGCCAACCCGGTGAAGTCTCGCGAAGTCGAGTTGGAGCTGCGCGCTCTTTTGAAGAAAGCCCTGCTGACGTGGCGCAACAGCTGCCCCCC
The DNA here is from genome assembly GCF_017918235.1 of Porcisia hertigi. NCBI lineage: Eukaryota > Euglenozoa > Kinetoplastea > Trypanosomatida > Trypanosomatidae > Porcisia > Porcisia hertigi. The sequence goes on from NC_090560.1 coordinate 185,994, forward strand.
TGCGTACCACCGTGGCGTGGAGACGATCCTGCGAACGCTGTTAGTCTCTGCCGAGGAGGAGCGGTGTACGTACGGGTCGGCGTGGCGCAGCGACATCACGCTGAGCGCCGCGGCGCGGTTGAGCGAGTACTTTGGTGAGGAAGTCACGGGCGAGTTGGAGAAGAATAAAGGCGCAGCGCAACACCACCGTCACCACCACCACCACCGCCGCCGCCGCGCCAACAGCAGCGGGGCGGGCGCCGAGGAAGACAGGAGTGCAGGTGACGACACTGCCCTTCAACCATCAAACGCCGCCGCTGCTCCCTCCCGCGTGAACCCGCTGCGGCTGATCGGCTCACCTGTCATGGGCTCCTACAATCCATATGATCCACAGTTCCAGGAGCTGCTGCAGGGAGTCTTCGAATGTGCAGTGCACGAGGTGAGCACGAGCGACGTGAGCTTCGCCATTGGCACATACGTGAAGAGCTACACGGATGACGTATGCGCCATGTGGGCCTTTGTGGTCGCCATCTGTCGCACGTGATCGCATTCCAATGATTGGGGAGGGGAGGGGGGGGGGGGGCTGTATAAACATAGAAAATAGACCGAACGGAAGACGACGACGACGACGCCCCCCCCCCCACGCCTCCCACCCCACCTCCCCACTCCCTCCTCCCTGCCCACACACACACACACACACACACACACGGAAAAAAAACGGAAGAGAAAGAGGCGGTGGCTGGATCAAAACAACGAACAACATAAACCTTTAAAAAGGTAAAGTGAAGCGTGGAATGCTGAGGCAGCACTCCTCTCTCTCTCCCTCCCTCTCAACCCATCATCACCTCCACCACCACCCGGAGGTGGTGGAGGTGATGGTGATGCGCACCTGCACAATACGCACCGACGACTCCTTCACCCCCTTCCTTCTCCCCCCCTCGCTCCCCCACACACACACACGCGCGTTGAATAGGGGAGAAAAAAAAAAGAGAGAGGATGATGATGATGATGTAAGAAAAATGATGTCCAAGGCTGCCTTCATGATACAGGAGAGCGTACGCCGTAACTACCTCATGATCACCGATGTCTGTCACCCCACCACCTTTTTCGTGCGTGGCCGCCTTCCTTTCCCGCAAGGTATGATGGCCATTGCGACACTCTTCAAAAATCAGTGTCCGGCGGATGTCTACGCACACCCATACTTTATCGAAAAGCAGAGCGACCCAGCCCAGCCGTCACCACAGCTGCACCTGACAGAGGAATCACAAGGTATCATGAAGGTAATGAGCGGCCTCCGCTACATGCGAGACGACAACGCGAAGCTCGACAACACGATGGTGGTCGTGACCGACTACAAGGTCGAGGTGGAGGGGCGCATGCCATGCATGCCGCAGGCAACGTTGACGGTGCCGGCTGGGCCGACGATCGCACCAGCGCAGGATGTGAGTGGCAGAGGTGCCCCAGGATGCCACTCCCTCGCTGGCAAGTCCGCGAGAAGTTCATCGGGGCTCACGCTGGAGCAGCGCGCCATGCTGCGGCGCACCGTTCACCACGTTGCTCGGACCCCTGGCGGCAGCGGTGGTAGCAATGCCGGCTTGGGTCTCGGTGGCACACGCAACAGCCCCTACACGGCTTCCTCAAAGTGGTCAACAACGCCATCTACGGCGTCGTCGGTGTACACCAGTGTGAACGTTGGTGAGGAGGCGCGCACTGCCAAGGCCATTCACCCACACATGGCCAGCAGTGGTGGCACTGGCGTTGGTGCGGCCGCGATGCTCCGAGTGACGCCGGGCTACTCTACCTTTCCCACGCCGGAGGACTGCGCGACGGATGTGTGGATGTCGTACCGCTATCTCAAGGCCGCCATCTTTGGTCGGCGCGAGCTGGAGGAGACCGGAGAAGACAACCCGACGCGTCGCGTAGACGTCTCAGCGCTGTTTGAGAAGCGCATTGGTGGCTACACCGTCGTGTACAACCCCATCGAGGTCGACGAACGAACGTTTGCGGAGCTCCTTCTAAAATTGCAGCGGGAGGAGCGCGTCGTTAAAGCGATCGTCGTGCCGACGCGACAGGCGTGGCGTCAGCTGCAAGTGTGGGCAGACATCTTCCCTGATGCGGAGCTGATCACCAGCGGCGAGGTACCGCTGCTACCGGCGGTGTCAATGTCCCCCTTTGGTGACAGCAACAGGAGAGCATCGGCGGACTGCGCCATCGTCTCACAGCAACACACCGCGAAGCCTATCAAGAGTGTGTCCGCCACCCCGTCTGAACCTTCCTCCTCTGTAGCTACGCCGGCAACCGAGTGGCGCGGCGGGTGTCAGAACATGGGCGACGGCATAACGGGGCTATCGTTCCCTGAAGTCGACTTGGAGGCGGAGATGTCGCTTGAGCGGCAGGGCGCCGAGGAGGCAGCCGCGAAGGCGAAGGCCACGGCAGAGGCGGCGGTAGTGGCAGCGCCACGTGAGCGTGAGCATGGTACGAGTGTTCGAGGAGCGAACGAAGACGAAGAGGAAGAGGAAGGCGACACGGCAGCCGAGCGATCGCAACAGGCGATGCTGCGCCGGCAGCAGCAAAAGCTGCAGCTGCGACAGGAGATGCGCGCTGCGGCTGTGCGGGGGCGTGCCAGCTCTGTGACAGCCGCGTCCTCAGAAAACACTCGCGACGACGGTGGCGACCCCGTTGACGTACTGTGGCGCGACTCCACCTTCTTCACAGAGAAGCGTGCGCAGGCTATAGGGCTGCGCGAGGGCGATGCGTGGCGTCTCCACATCCTGTCGCCACGTACTTCGTCGCCGACGGAGCCACCAACGGAGGTTCTCCGCCTCACCCCCTCAATTGAGCTACTCCGCATCCCTGGCGACACCACAACGGAGGAATATGTGATGTTTGACGCGAACAGTGACAGTCTTGCGTGCACCGATTTATATCATGGCGAGTACGCCGACCTCGACCCGGCAAACTCATGGATGTGCCGTGTGTGGTTCAAGTTCATGAAGCATGGCGATTACAAGCGGACGGACTTGGTCCCACGGTACAAGTGGCTGCAGGTGCTGCAACAACAGTCACTGTCCATGATCCAGTCGGCCCTCGACGACCTGACACGTCAAAGGCCGATCAAGTGTATCCTCAGCGCGCACGGCACACCGCCGCTAGACGGCATCGACGCGGTCAACACACTGCGAGGTCAATGGAATCTGCCACCGCTGCACCCCACGGAGCGGCCACGGAGTTGGCGCAAGTGAAAAGGAGGAACGATGGTCTCAAACGGATTCACCACACACTGCTGTCATGTCCGCCACCCCCTCCCCTCCCCCTCCCCTCCCTCGCCACTGTTCGCACACAGAGCTGCGCTGATCACACACACAAAACAGGGGGGGAGGGGGGAAGAGAAGAAGGGGAGATGTCTGTGACAAGTATCGACATTTGAATTTGAAGACATGCGAGAGAATTGAAAGGAGAGAGACACCACAGCGAGGGGGGGGGGGGCTCGATCGCTCTCACCATCACCCCGACACGCAGCACCATGGGAGGGACGTGACCCCGCAGTGCATAGTCGTTTGCGGTGTGCAGATGCCGCTGTCCTGTCAGACCGACTTGTATTCATGTTCAGCGGAGTGTCGATACAGCCTAGAGGCCAGGTGGGACGTTCGCATACAAAGGTCACATGGCGCCGTAACTCTCTTTTCTCGGCGATCACTCTGTAGACACACACATGCATGATTCCCCCACCCCCTCCCTCCCTTGGCTCTCCGAATCCCTGGAGTCTCGAGTGACTTTGGTGTCACTGCTGTGGTTGTTGTGTCTGTGGGCACGCTAGAATGCTAGCTGCATCCCCCTTTTCCCATACTCGCCCCCCCCTCCCCCTCTCGTGTTCTCTGTTTCGCACACGCCGACACACACACACACATACATACACACAGCCAACCATATCGCTTCCCAGCATGTCCATGCAGTGGCGTGAGGGTGTTGGCGGCGGTGGTGGTCGCGGCTCGGGCGACGGGTCCCGCTCCTTCTCAGGATGCAGCGGTCACTGCAACCAATCCAGTAGCCTCCGCCGCAGCACTGGCAACATTTTTCCGATGAGCCTCACGCGAGACGTTACCAACAGCCGACATGCGACTGGGGCGAACGCCCGATTCGAGTGGCTACGGCCCTGGCGTACTCCACAAGACTGTCGCGAGGGCGGCTTAGCTCTCCTGCACACCATGCAAGAGATCGTGGAGAGTGCACAGCGGGCGAGGCACACAAGTGTGAATGAGCGTTGTGCTCAAGACGCCACCGGCAGCCCAGCGGAGTCGACGACGGTCTCGGACCAAGGCTCGCAACTGTCTCCTCTCTCGCCGCGCGCAGGGAGGCACACTGGCAACGATCACGCCAAATCTCTGGACAAGTCGCTACGCCCCTCGATGCACAGGGAAAGCAACCAGACCCCAGAGCCGATGTTGGTGCACGATGGTGCCGACGCAAGTGCCGTACTCGCCAGCGAGGCCATAGTGCTGGATAAAATGCCTCACAGTCTTAGCGGCGACTCTCTTTGCACGTCGCAGATGGGGCTTGACGACATGGCAGACCGCACCACGATTCCCAGTGTCAATGCTGGCACTACTGTCCTCTCTGCCACCGACAGAGGCTGTGCGGAGTCGGCCGCCACGAGCACGCTAGACGTCTCTAGAGAAAGGTTGTTGTCGCAGCAGCAGCAGCAGCAACAGGAGCAGCAGCAACATCATCACGGTAGGAGCAGCCATCAAATCAGTGCCAGCAGGGTCCGCGAGAATCATATCGAAAGCCCATCCGCCGGCGACGATGGCGCGCCGAGCATGGCGCCTGCGATGGATGTCGAAGAAGGCGCAGCAGCAGCGGTAGCGGTGGCGACGGCGGCTACGGAGGCAACACCGAGAGCCGTGGTGCCACTTGCGACGCCGCTGGCGTCCTCCTCCCCGGCTACCGCCCCACCGCCGCCGCTGGTGGTGCCGACCATTCCGAACTTCTCGGAGATCATAGCAAGGCAGGAGATAGTCCGTCAACGCCAGCACGAGCAGCTGCAGCAGCACCCCCACCCCCGCAGTGAGGCCGCGCAGCGCAAGCGCTGTGCCTTGGCCAGCGACGACGACGACGACAAGGACGATGGTGCACGTAGTCCTCACTCCACGTTCCAAATCTCCCCGGGCGGCGAGTACGACCAGACGGCACGACCTGGCGGCTCGCGGCATCACCCGGTCATGAGCGACGATGGAAGAGACAGCGACAGCGAAGTGAACACGTACCAGACCTCCCCTTGAGCAGCGACGCTACGTGACTGGAAAGGAGAGGCGGGCGGGGGGGAGGGGGAGTGGGGGGGTGCCACATCGCACCAGCGTGTGATGCGCCTCCCAAGGCATTCGGCACTGGTCGCAACTGCCGGGTCTTGGCTCGGCATCGACCTCGAACTCCACTCACCCCTTATACCGCGTCGCTGCACCACTAGCATCATCCAGCGGTCCAATATTTTGGGGGGAGGGAGGGATAGATGGAGAGAGGGATATCGTAAGCCTCAACCAAGCAGCACATTGTTCCAAGCAGCTGCAGCTGCAGCACGCGCTACCTCGCCGTAGATCTCCTTCTTGTGCCTTACAACCTTCCCCCTACGCCTTCACTGTGGGAGGACGCCTCTGGGGGGACACACACATGAGGGGCCTGACCACCACGAACGCGATGCGTTGTTCTCCGTTCGCGCTGCTGCTGCTGCTGCTGCTGCCCCCACCCCACCCCTCTCCCCCTCCAAACTCCTCTCGTCCTGTAAAGTAGAGCAGGTTGACTCCCCACCCGAGAAGAGCACCTCATGGGTTTCTCACATGGCAGTGGACCGAAGAGCCGATTCTCATCTCTGCATGGGGGGAGAGGGAGGGGAGAAGGGCGGAGGGAGGGGGAGGGCAGAGGGAGGGGGCCACCGTACTGCTCTGTAGTCCGACAATCGAAGTGAAGGATGTGTCGACCCCTTTTCTATCTTGGATACTCAATGAATCCCCCCACCCCCACCCACCTGCTGCCACTTATCGCGCATCATCACTGCACGTCGGCGTCAGCGTCGTCGTCGTCGTCGTCGCCCCGGTAGCCTCAAAAAAAAAAGAGAGGTGTACCCACACCTCAACCAAAAGGAAGGGAGAGGAGGAGGGGAGAGGGGGAGGAGGACAAAATCGAAGTCCGCGATAAAAGGTAAACCGTTGTCACACGAGGCAGGGTGGCGGGGGTTGATCTCTGTCCCCCTCGCCTCTTGCACCAAGGGTCGCACCTGAGACAATGTATTGTAATCTACACCGCGCCGGCGCGCACCCGCTTCCGTGTGGAGGTCCTTCCCTCCTCCCCTCTCCACCCCACCCCCGGGCCCTGTCGTTGAAAGCGACGACAGCCTCCGGTGCTGCACCGTGCCGCTCTCGACACACGGGAGCCGACTTTTTATTATGTAAGCCCCTCCGCCGACATGGAGGGAGGGGTGGGGTGGGGGGACGTGCGGTTCGATGAAGGCTGCGTGGTTCGGCCGCACGCGCGCATGTGTGTCCCAATGGGGAGGGGAGGGGGGAGGGGGGATCGACTTCACATTGGGGGGCCCTTCGGGCCTTTTCGAGGACTTCTCCGAGTTCGTTTATTTGCGACGGCGCCCGCCTGCCGCTGCCTCTCCCAGCGGCAGGCGGGCGGAACGCTAGACTCTTGCGCAACCGCAAGCCACGTCTACGCTGCTCTATTGAGACAGCCCTCGTCGGCGCCACCGCAGCAACTCCATCGGCAAGTGCAACATCTTGTATGCCTTCGCCTCTGTACAAATGACGCTGCCGCAAAAACCGTCGTCGAGCCTGTCTGGCTCGCCAGCACTGCAACAGCCGCAGCAACGGCTCTTGAAAAAACTACAACGTCGTCACGATGCACAGCAGCGTGTCCCCTGCTGGCACTGCGGATGCTGGACCGTTGGATAACTCGATCGAGCGTGGTTGGCCCCACAGGCAGCGGCCCCTCTCACCCCCGTCGCATTCCCTGCTGGATATCTCGCCGTCACTCATTGCACAGATCAACTCCACCAAACCCGCTGCAGGGGGGCACGGTCGATGAAGACAACGACGACGATGCCGCTGACAACCTCAGACACACACACACACACACACACAGGGACTACAACCGCAAGCCCTCTCCATCTCTCCGTCTGGTGCCGGTGATTGTGCTGCGGGTGAGGGGCGCACCCTTGCCGACCACCTCTTCGCCTGCGGTGTCCAGCACTGTGTGACCTCGAGTGCGCCCCCAGCACGTCGTCTTCATCTCCTCTGGCACAGCTCACCCGGGGCGGTGCCGCGGTGACGAGCAACCTTCGGTGTGCCTCCCTTTGGCATTCGAAGTGTCGCGGAGCTGCCGGTGGCGATCGTACGCATCGCTGACGAGGCAAAAAAAAAAAACAGGCCGACCGACGACGACGACGACGACGAGAATTCTGAAAACAACACCAACCGTGTCACGTATTGGCAACTTGGTTTTATCGTCCTGGGAGCGCCCGGAGGCTGCTGCAGCGGCGGTGTGGAAGCGTTACGTCTCTGCCGTTCGCCCATATCTCTACTCTCACGGAGAGACGCGCATTGTCACTGAGGGTAGTGCGTCTGTGTCGCTACTACATACATGCGCATCTCGACGATCCCGGATATTGCAGCCGGTGGAGGCGCAGTACTACGGCCCCGCTTAGCTGGAGAGAGAAAAAAAGAAAATGCAACAGAATCGTAAACCTGAACACAACACCAAGCACCGTTGCTTATTCTGTGTGTGTGTGTGTGTGTGTGTGTGGCAGTGACGTCCTCTGCACATACGTGTTATGGTACATGCCGTCCCTTCCTCTCCATCACCCTCGACCACTTCGACACCCCCACCTCCTCTGTCTCTCTGCGAACGTTCGCACGCACGCACGCCCACTCACCCGCCCGACACCCGCCAACGCACACGCAGTTGATTTTCGCCTTCCGAATAGCTCTCTTTTTTTTTGTATTTGTTTGTGTCCCACCCAACAGCACACCGTCGATCTCAATCATGTCGCAGCAGGATAAGGTTGCCCCGCAGGACCAAGATTCCTTCGTCGATGACCAGCCCGGTGTCCGCCCGATCCCGTCCTTCGACGACATGCCGCTGCACCAGAACCTCCTGCGTGGCATCTACTCGTACGGTTTCGAGAAGCCGTCCAGCATCCAGCAGCGCGCCATCGCCCCGTTCACGCGCGGCGGTGACATCATTGCGCAGGCCCAGTCCGGTACCGGCAAGACGGGCGCCTTCTCCATCGGCCTGCTGCAGCGTCTGGACTTCCGCCACAACCTGATCCAGGGCCTGGTGCTCTCCCCGACTCGCGAGCTGGCCCTGCAGACGGCAGAGGTGATCAGCCGCATCGGCGAGTTCCTGTCGAACAGCTCCAACTTCTGTGAGACCTTTGTCGGCGGCACGCGCGTGCAGGATGACCTGCGCAAGCTGCAGGTTGGCGTCATCGTCGCCGTGGGCACGCCCGGTCGTGTGTCCGACATGATCAAGCGCGGCGCGCTGCGCACCGACCCCCTGCGCGTGCTAGTGCTGGACGAGGCCGATGAGATGCTGTCTCAGGGCTTCGCGGACCAGATTTACGAAATCTTCCGCTACCTGCCAAAGGACATCCAGGTTGCGCTCTTCTCCGCCACGATGCCAGAGGAGGTTCTGGAGCTCACCAAGAAATTCATGCGCGACCCCGTACGCATTCTCGTGAAGCGTGAGAGCCTGACGCTGGAGGGCATCAAGCAGTTCTTCATCGCCGTAGAGGAGGAGCATAAGCTGGACACGCTGATGGACCTGTACGAGACGGTGTCGATTGCGCAGTCTGTCATCTTTGCCAACACGCGCCGCAAGGTGGACTGGATTGCCGAGAAGCTAAACCAGAGCCACCACACCGTGAGCAGCATGCACGCTGAGATGGCCAAGAGCGACCGCGAGCGGGTCATGAACACGTTCCGCAGCGGCAGCTCCCGTGTGCTCGTCACCACCGACCTGGTAGCCCGCGGTATCGACGTGCACCACGTGAACATCGTCATCAACTTCGATCTGCCGACGAACAAGGAGAACTACCTGCACCGTATTGGTCGCGGCGGTCGTTACGGCCGTAAGGGTGTCGCCATCAACTTCGTGACGGAGAAGGATGTGGAGCTGCTCCACGAGATCGAGGCGCACTACCACACGCAGATCGACGAGCTGCCGGTCGACTTCGCCGCCTACCTTGGCGAATAAACGAGCCTTCGTCCTCCACCCTCGAACCCTCCCTCATCCCTCCCACCCACCCACCCCCCTCCCAACGGGGAAGCCCCGCTGCTTCATCCGTTGTGATGCCGGTGCCCCAACTCCCACCAACACATTAACCAATACGGGAGGGGGTGTGGTGGTGAGGGGAGGGGGGATCACGGGGAGATAGTCTCAAGCATCGGCCACTGAGTGTTGTTCCCTTCCAGCGTTCTCGCCGTTCTTCTGTGCACCATCACGAGCACACACACACACACATATATATATAAATATATACACAAGGGATCACTGGAAGCCTTCTGGACAACGTAGGCTCTCGCTTGTTGGCTCGCTTTGCAGATCCCATTAGAGGCACTCTGCACCTAGAGCCGTCTTTCCATTCTCCTCGTCTATCAACTTCTTGGCTTCGCGCGTGTGTGTGTGTGTGTGTGTGTGGAGAGGTGGGGTGGGGGGAGGGGAGGGGAGGGGAGGGGTGGGTATCTAAACTCGCGGCAGGTGTGCATCATCATAATTGCAGTGTATACGGTCGGTGACAAAAATCGGTGTCGACGTTGTGTCCGTGTGTGTGTGTGTGTGTGTGTGTGTGTGACGTGCGGGCGGTGTGTGTCCGTGTGACGATTTTTTCTTTTTTAATTACTATGGATGGACTGGAGGGGAGGGGGGAGGAGGAGGAGGACGCATGTTCCGATGCACGCAACGTATGGTATACATGTGAATATACACTTTTGTGGTGTCTCTCGAAAGTGCCCGGTGTCTCCTACGCCCCGCCCCCCACCCCCCTCCCCCTACCCGCCACTCCACTCCACTCCACACACACACACAAAAAAACACCAAAAAAAAAGAGGGGAAAAATCAACAATTATTTTTATTTCGTTATTTTTAGGGGGACAAAAAAAATGAAAAAATGAAAAGTAAATGAGGAGAGCGGAGGGGGGGGAGGAGGGAGGAGGGGGAGAGAGAATGGAAGAGAGTGGGGGGGAGGGGGAGGGAAGAGTGAAGGGGGGGAGTCAATCCGATCAACTATATATATATATATATGATTGTGTGTGTGTGCGTGTGTGTACATTTGGCTGCCGATCCAGTATAAACCACGGGCGGCAGCAACAGCAGCAACCCCCCTCCCCCTCCTCCCTCCCTCACGCCTCTCCCCCCCCCCTCCCTCACGCCCCTCCCCCCTTTTCTTTCACACGTCCTCTTGTTCTCCTCGGGAAATGAATTTAAACTACACGCTCCGTGTACACTCGCCGCCGTCTCCTCCCGACCCCCTGCATCCACTTCTGCATCCCTCCAGGCGCAGAGAGAGAGAAAAGAGCGAGTACATTTTATTCTTCAACAAGGAGGAGGGGGCGCAGGAGGGGGAGGGGGAGGGAAGAGGGGGGAAGGCGACGTATTTTCGTACGACACAGAAAAGATCGTTTATTATTTTTAAAAACTCTCCCGATGACTTTAAAAAAAAAAAGTGAGTGTACCACTTACTAGAAATATAAATTAATAATGTACATGTACATATATATATATTATATAAGAAATGGGGGGACTTCAGTCCGCGCCCTCCCCCCCCCACCTCCTTCTCCTTTGCAACCCCGCGCACGCATGGGGGGGGGGGGGGATGTACACGAAGCATGCGCTCTCGTGCACGTGTGTGTGTGTGTGTGTGTGTGTGTGTGTGTGGCAGTGACGTCCTCTGCACATACGTGTTATGGTACATGCCGTCCCTTCCTCTCCATCACCCTCGACCACTTCGACACCCCCACCCCCTCTGTCTCTCTGCGAACGTTCGCACGCACGCACGCACGCACACTCACACTCACCCGCCCGACACCTGCCAACGCACACGCAGTTGATTTTCGCCTTCCGTATAGCTCTCTTTTTTTTGTATTTGTTTGTGTCCCACCCAACAGCACACCGTCGATCTCAATCATGTCGCAGCAGGATAAGGTTGCCCCGCAGGACCAAGATTCCTTCGTCGATGACCAGCCCGGTGTCCGCCCGATCCCGTCCTTCGACGACATGCCGCTGCACCAGAACCTCCTGCGTGGCATCTACTCGTACGGTTTCGAGAAGCCGTCCAGCATCCAGCAGCGCGCCATCGCCCCGTTCACGCGCGGCGGTGACATCATTGCGCAGGCCCAGTCCGGTACCGGCAAGACGGGCGCCTTCTCCATCGGCCTGCTGCAGCGTCTGGACTTCCGCCACAACCTGATCCAGGGCCTGGTGCTCTCCCCGACTCGCGAGCTGGCCCTGCAGACGGCAGAGGTGATCAGCCGCATCGGCGAGTTCCTGTCGAACAGCTCCAACTTCTGTGAGACCTTTGTCGGCGGCACGCGCGTGCAGGATGACCTGCGCAAGCTGCAGGTTGGCGTCATCGTCGCCGTGGGCACGCCCGGTCGTGTGTCCGACATGATCAAGCGCGGCGCGCTGCGCACCGACCCCCTGCGCGTGCTAGTGCTGGACGAGGCCGATGAGATGCTGTCTCAGGGCTTCGCGGACCAGATTTACGAAATCTTCCGCTACCTGCCAAAGGACATCCAGGTTGCGCTCTTCTCCGCCACGATGCCAGAGGAGGTTCTGGAGCTCACCAAGAAATTCATGCGCGACCCCGTACGCATTCTCGTGAAGCGTGAGAGCCTGACGCTGGAGGGCATCAAGCAGTTCTTCATCGCCGTAGAGGAGGAGCATAAGCTGGACACGCTGATGGACCTGTACGAGACGGTGTCGATTGCGCAGTCTGTCATCTTTGCCAACACGCGCCGCAAGGTGGACTGGATTGCCGAGAAGCTAAACCAGAGCCACCACACCGTGAGCAGCATGCACGCTGAGATGGCCAAGAGCGACCGCGAGCGGGTCATGAACACGTTCCGCAGCGGCAGCTCCCGTGTGCTCGTCACCACCGACCTGGTAGCCCGCGGTATCGACGTGCACCACGTGAACATCGTCATCAACTTCGATCTGCCGACGAACAAGGAGAACTACCTGCACCGTATTGGTCGCGGCGGTCGTTACGGCCGTAAGGGTGTCGCCATCAACTTCGTGACGGAGAAGGATGTGGAGCTGCTCCACGAGATCGAGGCGCACTACCACACGCAGATCGACGAGCTGCCGGTCGACTTCGCCGCCTACCTTGGCGAATAAACGAGCCTTCGTCCTCCACCCTCGAACCCTCCCTCATCCCTCCCTCATCCCTCCCCCCTCCCAACGGGGAAGCCCCGCTGCTTCATCCGTCGTGATGCCGGTGCCCCAACTCCCACCAACACATCAACCATCTTGTTCCGCGAAGAGACGAGTCGTCACAAGCTGGGGAACGACAATCAGAGAATGTGGGGCTTGCCTACCGAAAAAAAAAGAGGGGGGCGTGGAAGAAAAAGAGGGAGGCGGGGCAGGAGGCGACGAGACAAATGCGTGCGCGTGTGTGTGTGATGTCTGTGTCAGTCTCTATTATATCTGGCATGCTGCATGCCACTCTTCCCGTCTCTTCATCTGCTCATCAGTGAACGTTGTGCCCAAAAGAAGACGGTGAAGGTTGTTGTTTTTTGCTTTATACACCTCTGTCTGTCTGTCTGTGTGTGTGTGTGTGTGTGATGTTGACTTGGGTGCTGGGTGTGACCTCTTCCGAAGGTGTGCTTGTTCTGTGTGTGTGGGCGGCGGTGGCGGCGGCGGGTGGTGGTGGTTGGGAAGGGGGGAGAAGAAGCCCCACAGTCGCAGTGATCACATGTATATACATATATATATATGTATATATATTAGGTTGGGTCACATTGCACATAAAGCTACTAAGAATGAGAATAAAAATCAAAAAAATGAGGCGGAGGGAAGAGGTGCAACGAAAAAGAAGACTGCCCACACACCGGTAGGGAGAGAGAAGGGAGCACCACCCCCCCCCACCCCACACACACACACACACACACACACGCACGCACACACATATTATATATAAATATATATTACAGAGGGAGGCAAACTGAGTGAAAGATGAAGACATATACAGAGAAAGAAATAGAGAGCGCGCGTGTGTGTGTGTGTTTCATTCTATGCGGTGTTGTGGTGCACCCGTGGCTGTCTCTCTTGTGTCTCGGCTCTCTCTCTCTCTCTTTGCGTCCCGCTCCACGCCACATCACCGCCCGCCTTCTCTACCACCACCACTCCCCAATACACACAATACGCATTTCAATATATATATATATATTACACTCGACCTCATTTGTTGTTGTCTGTGTGTGTGTGTGTGTGTGTGTGCGTGCGTGTGTGTGTGTGTGTTGTTGTTGTTGTTCATTTCTATGATGATTTTTATCTCGTATGGAAAAGAAAAAAATGGTGAAAAATAACTTTAACTCCAAAAAATATATATAAGCTGCCCCGGGTGTGTGTGGTCAAAAACCCTCAAGCCCACACCCACGCACTCGTGCGGGTATACACATTTTTTGTTCTTCCATTGAAACGAATGGAGTAGGGAGGTGCGAAGTGGGTGGGTGGGTGGGTGGGTGAGAGAGAGGGGGGGAGGGGGAAGGAGGCGGAGGGGATGTCTGTGGTCGTCTTCACTGATGCCGATATGTGTTGCCTTCCACGCATTGCCATGCGTACCAGACAGGGGGGGGGGGGTCCCCCACCCCACCCGGTCTCGCCCCCCCCCCTCTCTCTCCTCACACACACACACACACACACCTTCCTCCCTTTTTTCATTCTTCATCCTCTGTGATGTTTACGTGACCGCGTGTCTGGTGAATATTTCTCTCAGAATCTTCGAAGAAAAAACAAAAATATTATTATTATTATATAATAATAATAAAGGGGGAGACTTTGTTGTACTCAGCAAACAACTGGAGCCACAATGTGTGTGGACACTCTTCCTTCTCCCCCTCCCCCCCCCAGTTCACACACACACAAAAAAAAAAAAGAGAGGGTATTTGTTTGTATTCGTGTGTGTGTGTGAACTGGGGGGGGGGGGCGGAGGAGGAAAGGGGGGGAAGGGAGTACATATATATATATATATACCTCTATATATATATATACTCACGTCGAGGAGCTGATGAAGAATGGTGTGATGGAACGTTTGCTGAAGCTGTGATGTCAAAACTGGACACTCCCGGTGCACGTGCAAGAAGAGCACACACCACACTCACGCACACCCACAGTACATATTCTATACGGGACAAGGGAGAGAGTGTATATGATCCGCCGAACTCGTCAGGTGTACTCCCTCTTCCCCTCTTCCCCTCCCTCGTTGCCTTTTTTGGAGCTGCTGTTATTGGGACTTGGAGATGACCTGGCTCCAGATCCGGACACACACACACGCACACCAGCAGACAGAGATCACCCTCTGACATTACTATTTTTTTTCTCCAACATCCAGCGGCCTGCGGGCGGCGGTGGCGACGGCGGCATCACTCACCTTGAGATCCCCCCCCCCGGCCTCTTGCACCCCTCTTTAGATTCTTTCCTCCCCTCCCTCTTCACCTCCATCACCATTTGTGGGTGTACTGCTGAACACGCAAGTGTACCCACGCCACCAACCACCACCACTACCGCCCTTCATCTGCTGCGGACGTCTAACGTTGAAATCATGTCATTGCCCCAGACTACAACATCGCCATCCACGCAGGCGACCGCGGCGTTGGGGTCGGTGACGAGCACGCCGCCTTTGAATGGGAGGGGGGCCATTGCCGTCGTCACTGCCGGATCCCCCTCGTCTGCGTCACACGGGCATCTGCATCAGCCATCAAACGCAGGCACGCAAGGAACAAGCGGCGCTCCCGCGGCATCAACAATAGCGGTCATCACCACCACTACCGCCAGCGGCGGCAGTAGCAGCAGCAGCGGCAGCGCCGGTGGTGTTGTGAATTCACGTCAGGGCGATGGAACCGAGCGCATGGCACTCTCCCACTCTGCTGCCACTACGCCCTCTCACTACCATTACCCCTCATCCTCAGCGTTTGGCTCTCGCCCACACACCGACGGCGCAGAGAGCGCGGCAGGAAACAACAGTACAACAGCGGATATGGTCACTGCGACGCGCCCTGCAAGGCGTGCCACCCCAGCTGCCGAAGTGCCTTCACTCTCCCATGAAGCACGAGACCAGCCGACACAGCAACAGCAGCAGCAGCTCAGTGCCACATCGGCCACGGCCATGTCGCCTGCTATCAACCACTCCTCTCGCCATTGCGACGCGGATGTGGCAAGAGTGCGAGCGGCTCTGGCGGAGGCTGGTTACCCGAACCCATCCTGGGGTGATATTGAGCGCGTCTTCGAGCAGTTCGCCTTGAATGAAGACTTTGGCGCCGACAACGCAGCTGCTGAGAAGCCTGAGACTTTAACTGCTCTGTCCAAGCCCCATCTCTCACGGCGCGTCGTGGAGGAAGATAAGGGTGGAGATGGGCAGTGGGGGGAGCCCCACTACCACAGCGACGAGAGACCTACTATTGCCACCCCCTCACCAGCGCCGTCCCCACAGCAGCAGCAGGACGGCTACCCGGCAGAATCCCGCAGCCTTCTCCAGTACCTTGAGCCGACGTTACGCCTTCAGCGGTACATCCAACTGCGCGAGCGGGAGCTGGAGGAGTTGTGTTTGCGACCTCCCTTCAGCTCTCCCCCTCACGCGTCGCAGAAGAGACTAGAGTCGTATGCCGTACCGTCAAGGTACGCACCCAGGGCATCACTCATTGGCCAAAACTATGTCACCCCACACGCCGCTCGAGTGAAGGCGGCTCCGGGTGTGCGAGGGGAGGGGCCTGGAGAGGGAGCGGGCAATAAAACGCGGCAACGCCGTGGTTCCTCAGGGGCTGGTGTCTTGGTCGACTCACAGATGAGGGCGGCCATGGCCGCGCGACGGCGACGGGCGGCAAACATCGTCTATGACGCGACGAGCGATCAACGCTTTCGGTTCTTTCCCACGACACGTACGCCGCAGGGCATCGGCACGTTAGTAACGGCGACGCCACTTCACCGCACATCCTCTCCATCAACATCGGGAAGGGGCGCTCTCGCCGGCTCTGCAGCAGCGACGCATCTTGCAAACTACCGCAACTACTACCACTGTCCTCGACCGAACTTGTGTCGCACCATAGGAGGCCAGGTGTCGTACCTGGACCCGATGGGACGCACGCTGCCGCGCAAGGCAGACCCAATGAAGCGTGGTGAGCAGATGCGTCTCCTGTGGGCGAAGGACCGATTCCTGTCTCAGCGACACCGCCCGCGTGAGGCGTGGCGCACTCGGCAAATCACCATGGCGTATGGCCACGGTGCTGATGATGGTGAAGTACACGACGACTAAGTCTGTGTAGTAGTGGTGCTATCCATTTTTTCTTTTCCGTGTGTGTCCGTGTGTGTGTGTGTGTTTAGTTCGAGAACGGGTCTGCATGCTGCTGACCTTCGGAGAGGAGGGCGTGGCGTGGCGTGGCGTGGCGCGTCACACACACGACCACCAAAAAGCGCGCTCAGTTGACACAGAGTTCCAAACAAACTGAAAATGTGAAAAGGTGTGGTAGACACAACAGTGCACAACGATGTGTGTGTGTGTGTGTGTGTGTGTGTTTTTGAGTGGCGATGGTGCATGCGTGCGTACACGCGCAGAGAGAGAGAGATGAAGGCTGTGCGCCCACCACCACCACGACACACACCTGCCCTACCCTACCCTGCCCTGCCCTGCCCTGCCCTCTTCACCAACCCCATTCTTTTCCTTCTTTTACCCCCTTTTTTGGTGTTATTTGTCCTCCCATCAGACAGTCACACACACACATATACACACACACACATACATATATATATATACACACACAATGGTCTGTCCCTTCTCCGTCGCAATCCGCGTCGGACTGGCGCTCTTGGTCGCCAAGACGCTGTACGACGCTGTGTGCCAGTACCGACAAGGCAAGGCGACGAAGCGCGATACAGACGCTGACGACGGCGGCAGCGACGCTAAGAAACCGCTGAAGGCGTCGTCGACGCCAGCGTCAAAGGCAACGTAGCCCCCCTTACCTCTCGCGGTTGCGCCGACGACCCACGAGTGTGAGAGTGTGTGCAGTTGTTGTTGTTGTTTTTTTGTGGGGGTGGTGGTGGGGGGGATATATATGTGTTGGTTCCTCTCGCTGTGCAGGACACTCCCTCCCTCCCTCCCTCCCTCCCCTCCACCACACGCACGGACACTTTCATTGATCAAATACAAATAAATTTACATATATAACAAAATAAAACGTTGAGGCGTATTGGGGGGGAGAGATGCTCCGTTGGCAAAAAAAAAAACGGTTCTGCTCTCTTCAAAGTGAATTGCGACGCGCGATGCTGCTCGTACTGAACGCGCGTGCGCCCTTTCCTCTCGTTTTTTTTTCTCTCGCTTTCTCAGTGTGTGTGTGTGTGTGTCTCCCTTCCCCTTCCTTCCCTCCTCAGATCATCGGTGCATGTCAGCTTGCTACTGTGCCTGGCACTCCCTCTCTCCGGATATCACGAATCGGCTGTCCCTGCGCTGTGGAACACACAACGGGCATCGTGTACACACACACACACACATACACAGCAACGCCACTGTTTCGTATCCCTTTCTCTTCACCCCCCTCCCTCCCTCCCTCCCCTCCCCTCCCCATCCATTCATCGAGCACCCTCAACGCAGCCACGCACCTCATCCTCAAACGTGCCAGTGTATAGTACTAGACAGAGCACCACCACCCCTCTCTCTCTCTATCACAAACTCCTCATGCCACGCGCCGCTGCCACCACGCGGACTGTGCCGTGGTGGCGCTTGACACTCGCGCAACTTTTGCCAGCAGAAGTGTCGTCGTCGTCGCCGTCACCCTTGAGCGACGTTTCTGCTTCGGTCAAGCTGCCTCAGGACGACAGGCCGACACTCGCCCCGGGGAGGCTGCTCTCAACGATCCCAGGAATGCACTGGTGCCGCCTCAGCGCTGGGCCACGCTCGTCGCGCCTTCTTCACCGTCGACCCTCTTCTTCGCGTGTGCACTGGAACAACATAGGCGGGTGCAGGGCGATTGCATCAGCACTGTCACTACCGGCGTCTGCTGATGTAAGTACTGCATCAGCCAGTGATGCGAACACAGCACCGTCCGTGCCACTGCGAGATCGCCACGCCTGCCCCGAATGCGGCAAGCGTTTTTTGTGTGAATCAAATCTCGTGCGCCATCGCGCCACCCGCCACGGGGTTCAAGTCGCCTCTGCCATCGATGTGGCTCGAGCACGGCTCGCCGCGCACAACGTGCAGCTACGGCAAGAGCTCGCTCGGGTGCAGGCGCGTGTGAAGCTGCTCCGCGAGGGCCCGGCCAGGGCGGCCTGGAGGGAGCGCGAGGGCGCCCCAGTGGATGTCACTATCGACGCAGCCAGTGCGTACCCCAGCGCGGTGCTGACAGGGCGTTTGATGGAGGTCGACGAAGCGGTGGAGCGAGCCTGGCGTCTCAGCGGACGGGGCCTGGGCACCGGTGTCTCTTATGTGAACTGTGTCGGCACTGTACTCGGCCCGGTAGAGGTGGGGACTCTGCGCGGGGCCGCCCCCACAGACGGTGGCGCTGAAGCGGGGCCACCTGTTCTGCAGTTTGTGTTGGAGGCGCACGGGTACCGAGAGCGTCGTCCTGGTCAATTGAAGATGTATCGGGCTCATCTCCTCGTGCGGTACGTGGCCGGTCAGCCGTACCACTGCTGCGGTCATGACGATGGCACGGGCAGCGCGGCAGCGCTCTCTTCCTCCCCAACGCTGCAGCTCCCCTTCAAGGTGCGGGAGGGCGATGTAGTGCGTGTGCAGGGGCATTACGCTCTGCACAAGAGCTACGACATGGTTTCGAAGCAGTCGATAGAGAATGTCGTTGTGGAAGCAGATGCTGTGGGGATGCTGCGACTGGCAACAGCGCGGCAAGGGCCTTCAGAGCCGCTGCCACTGGCGGCGGCGTCCGCAGCCCCCTCCACTGCCGCCGCTGTCGAGCCCTCGCCACCGCCTCCATTAATGACGCCAGGTTTCTCAGAGCACAGCATTACAGCGACACACACAGACACTCGACCCGTCAGCGACGAAGCACTGACGTTGCCTGAAGTCGGATGGCCGCCGCAGCGGCAACGGGCAATGAGCCAACGGAAGACGAGGTCAAAAAAGAAGAAGCGCACACGGAGAACTTGTTAGTCGCGCACCTACTGCATGCCCGCGGGTTGTGGGGTGGGGGGGGGGAGGAGAGAGGGGGGGGACCCCACCTCCCCCCATCCATGTGATGCAACAGCACTGTAAGAGAGAGAGAGAGTCTTTGTTGTGCCCTGCTGACCGTCTTTTCCCAGCGAATATACACAAACTCGCATACGTGTTCGTTAGTTGTAGAGCAGTTGAACTGACACGCCTCTGTCTCTCTGTGTTGTGTTGTGTACACACACATTACAGATAGACATCACCTCGTAGCGTGCACGTCTTCCCCCCAGAGGGAGGGAGACCTTCGTGACCGTGTCGTCATGCACGTGATCGGTGTGTGGCTACTTTGACGGGAAGGAGATGGGGGAGGGGGGGGGGCACCTCCTCCTTTTAAAGCAATGCGGCCACATATAAATATATAATATGAGCGTACCATGTCTCCACTGTACTACTCCCTCACACGCGCGTCTTTTCCCCATTCTCGACGACCTCCTCACCACACACACACACACACACACACACATGTGCATGCCGGTATGCATACGTTTAGGTGCCGGCGTAGGAGCATCTGTTGTGTGCATCGCGTAACTCCTCCACGCCTTTTTCTTCAGTGTTCTTTTGTTTTTTTTGGGGGGGTGGGCGGGGGAGCCGCTCTCCAGAACGATAAAGATATATATATCTATATATATATATCTATACACCCACCCACGCGGCACTTCTCCGTCTCATTCGCTCGCCGTTGCCTCCCCCTCCTCCTCCTCCTTCTCCCCCACCCGGGGGCGTCGTCGTCTCTGCCCAGAAACCGCATTCCATTACTGAATTCTGGAACAACCTTTTCGTGTCCCGGCAAGCCCGGTCAATCTTTTTATTATTTTCTTGCATTGTGTAGTAGGTGGGTGTGGGTGTGGGTGGATGACCGTGCCTGTGCTCGTCTCTCTCTCTCTCTCTGCGGACCTGCATACATACACACACACTCCTCCTTCCTCCTCTTCCTTCATTCTTCTCACCCCCTGTGTGTGTGTGTGTGTGTGTGTGTGTCTACACTTGGCACGGCACTGTGAACTCCTGTTCTAAGCTACTTTTCAAAAGTAAGAGAGAAAGGAGTGCACGGCAGCGGCCTCCCTTTTCCCAGACACATCTGCTGTTGGCTATCGTTCTTGGCAACGTGGTCACAGCTGTCACAGCTGTGTAGGGAGGGGAAGGGGGAGAGAGATCAGGTGATGTCCTGACACACACACACTCGCATCCGTTTTCCTTGTTCTTCTTCAACAGCGCCGTTATCATGGGCAAGCATACGTCGTCCTGGCTTCAGTGGATAGGGCTGGGGCGCCGCACCGACAGGCCAGAGGTGTTCATCGACAAACACTACGGACAGTCAGCGCAGCGCCTCCGATCGCTGCGCAAGTTTGTCGAGTTTCTCGACCAGCGCCACACCAACGTGTCCATCTTTGGCCTCCTCTGGCACACGGTCATGGAGATCGTGGCTGTCGCATTTTATGTGTGGACGTCGCAGGTCACTAGAGCGGTGGCGGTGACCGATTTTACTTGGAGCCTACCTGTCTTCATAGTTGAGGTGGTGCTGAGCATCATCTTCTTGTGTACCTGGGTCGCTCTGTTCTTTTACGAGCACGACAAGAAGAGATATCTGGTCTCGTGGTTGTCGCTGGTGAACGCCATGACGAGCATCCCGATGATCGTTATCGGGGTTGGCGCACTCAAGAACCCACGCTGGCGCTCCATATGGGTGCCCATGTACCTCCGTGTTTGGTGGCTCTGTGATTGCATTCGTGTGTTGATTGACTACCCGCAGATTGCACGCCGCACCCCAGAAATATGGCGGGAGATGGCGGGATATTTTATCCGCCTGTTCGCCGTCATGTGCACCTGCATCGGCACGCACCAAATTGTGGAGTCCTGCTCTGGGAACTACGTGGACCTGTACGACTCGACGTACCTCATGATCATCAGCTTCGCAACGATCGGCTTTGGCGACATCACCGCCACCACGACACCAGCGCGCATCTTCATGACCGCCTTCATTGTGATCGGCATCTGCGTGTTCCTGCCGCTCTTCCAGCGCCTCGCTGCGATTGCCGAACGCAAACAATTCCACAACACCTTCACCGGCGGCTACTCCGTGTCCTGGCTGCGCCGCAGCTGGAAGAGCCCGCATGTGATCATCTGCGGGCAGTTCAGTGACCTCTCGGTTGACCTGCTGCTCAGGAATTTCTATGCGAGCTGGCGCAAGTACCTCGACACCTGCATCGTGCTCATGGCACCAGAGGAACACTCGCCGGAGGTGCGGCTGACGGCGAACCTGCCGTGGCTGAAGGGCCGCGTGACACTCATGGTGGGTGACCCCACAAAGCCAAAGGACCTGGATCGCGCCAAAGCGCGGGAAGCCGACGCCATCTTTCTCTTTGGCGACTCTCGTTCATCCGCCTACTACCAAGACTATACAATCATCGCGCAGTCGGTGGCGGTGAGCCTCTACGACAAGGACCTTCCACAGCACCTACTGCTACACCGCAACTGCTCGCTGAAGCAGATAAGTCCCTACGCGGCAAGCGTGCTGGAGGTGGAACGCATACTGCATCACCTGGTGGGACTCTCCATGGCGCTACCCGGTGTCGTACCGCTCATCATCAACCTGCTGCGCACCTACGAGCCTCTGCCGTCAGACAAAACGCTGTCGCGGCACTGGGTGGAGCAGTACGAGTACGCACTCCGCAACGACATGTACGGCCTGGAGATCCCCGCCGCGCTGCGCGGGCGGGATTTTATCGCGTTGGCACGCGCCTTTTTCGAGAAGGATGTCACACTCATCGGCATCCTCAACGCACGCAAAGTGGTTCAGCTGAACCCATGCGAGCTCGTCCCGAACGCGGAGAAGCTCATTCTGATTGCAAAAACATTGAAAGTGGCCCAGGACGCCGTCAATGCCATCGCACGCGACTGCGAGCAGGCGTTTGGCGAGGAGATGCTTGTCGCCCCCGACCCTGATGAGCACGACCTTGCGAGACGGCGACGCGCAAAGTCTCGTCGCGGCACCGACATTGGGAGCCGCAACAGCTTGGGGAAGCAGCGGTGGGACCGATGGCGGCGGCAAGCCCCTCACTCCTGTCTGTCGCGGTCAGCAACACCGCGGGCCAGGACGGCCGACTCGCAGAGATCGCTGCCGATGATACGAACGGGTAGGGAGGCAGCACTGGACAGTGCCGATGGCGTAGTGCGAACGCTTCACCACACAGTCTCACTAAAGTCCATGGGCAGCCCAGCTGCCACGATAGCAGACGACGACGAGTCGGACATGACGAGCAGCAGCCTCGGCGACCGCGACACATCGACGGACTCCGGGCGTGCATTGGTTATGCACACCGAGGCGCTGGTGCGCATTGATGACGCGCTTGACCTCGAGAACCACTTCGTCGTGATTGACCTCTCCTCCGCCAAGACAAAGGATGAGTCCAGTCGCCACGCACAGGAGGCCGTCAACACCGCCGTCGCCCACGACATCTTTCATGTCGTAATGCCGGTGCGTCAGGCGTACCCCGCCAACGACATTGTGCTGCTCACCAACGATGTGAGCTTCGGCCCCTACTTCGACTACTACTGGAGTGTACACCGTCAGGACACCACGAACCCCGTCAAGTACATCAGCGGCTGTGGTTTGAACACCGCCGACCTTCGCCTCTGCAACCTCGAAGACTGCGCTGGCTGCTGCGTCTTCTACGCGGGCGACATAAGCCGCACTGGCTCCACCAGTGCCATGTCCATGCTCACAGTGTTGTCCATCAACGACCTCCTCCAAGGCCTCCCCTCCTTCCCAGTCGTGGTGGAGCTCGAGGGCCTCGTCAACCTTCCACTATTCCCGCCGTACACCGAGGACCCACAGTTGCGCTGCAAGGCGGAGATCGACTTTGTCTACGAGCCCAACTTTATCATTGGCAATGCGGTCAGCCGCATTATGTTGTTCCCAGCACTCCAGCGCACCTACTTCATGGCTGAGTTTATCGATGTCATAGACGTGCTCATCAGCGGCCACGCACCGGACACCCCCGCGCTCGCGCGCCTGCCGCTGTCCGAGTGCAACGCAGAGCTCCGAACCTATGAGGACGTCGTAGCCTACAGCCTCAACTTTGGCTGCCTACCCATCGCACTGCAGCGTCGCATTGTCGATGCTCGCAGCCCATCCATCAACGGTCAGCGCTTTGTCTTCACGAACCCGCCACACGCCCTGCCCGTGTGCCAACAGACAGACCTACTCTTCTACATCACCCCCAGCTAGAGACCCGTGGACGTGTGCGGGTGGCTATGAAAGAAAAAAGGGGGGGAGCGGAGGAGCGCCATCAAGATTGTGCATCTTCGTGATGTAGTGATGTTGACTGCGCTGAGGTGCGAGTTTGTGTGTGTGTTTGTGAGAGAGAGAGGGGGAGAAAAGGGGGGGGGGGGGGAGGGAGGGGAGGGGAGTGGACTCGTTGTGTGCTCCTGTGTCGTGTGCCCCCCCCCTCCTCCTCCTTCCTCTTCCTCTTCCTCTTCGGGGGAGAGACACGTATATATTTATATATTATTGTGCGCATCTCTTTCTTCTTTTTTTTCCCTGCTTGAGAGGAGTTTTGTGAGAGAGAGAGGGGCGGGGGGAGCCCGCAGATGCGTGAAAAAACAGTCAAGACAACGGACAGAGAAACACACATGCACACCACCACCAATCCACCACCCCCCCCCTTCACGAACACAACACCACGCGCACCCCACCCCACCCAAAAAAAAAAAACAGTAATAACGTGGTTTGGGCATGCGCAAACATTTTTTTTCTGAAAGGGGAGTGGGGTGAGGAGAAGGGAGGGGAGGGGAAGAAGGTGCGTGCATATATATATATATATATTATGCGACGCTCATCCCCACCCTACCCACACACACATGAGCATATATATACCGACAAGGGAGAGAGCGCAGTGCTGTCGCGCGCTTGTGTGTGAGTGTGTGTGTGTGTGTGGTTGGGGGAGGGGGAGGGCCTTCCAGCTCCTGGCGTACTCGAGTCCAAGCCTAGAACTCCCCTCCCCCTGAAGAGCTGCGCACTCCCTCCTCTTCCTTTTGTGTTCTGGTGTATCCCTCCCTCCATCCCCCTTCTCCTCCTCCTCCTCCTCCTCCTCCTTTAACTCTCCCCTGCTCCCCAGAAGGGGGAGGGGTGGATAGCCATGGCCTCGCGAGAGGAAGAAGCAGCGTGGTCATCCTCGTCAATGACGGACGTGTTGCCAATGGTGCCGGCGCCAGACAACGCAGCGCCACCCACCACTGCGGCCGCCACGCGCCTCACGGATGAGGGCCCGGGTGCCGGCATAACAACCATCCCGGCCGACGAGACCCACCGGCGCCTTCACGCCAAACGGCTCATAGTCCGTCTCAGCCACAATGTGCAGAATAACGTGCTCAGCCGCCTCCCCAACCTGCAGGGAACCATCCATGCACAGCTGCGCAACCTCAAGAACAACGTAGCCAACCTGCGCCACTCCACAGAAATCACGCCCGAGGCACTGCGCCATCGCTGGGTGTGTCATTATGACCCCTCCAGTCTCGGCATCTACAGTCTCCGCAAGCTGTTTGATGTTGTCGAGCAGCGCTACTCGTATGTGTCGATTGGGCTGCTGCTGTGCAATGTTGGTCTTGAAGCCGCCGCCTTGGGCATCTACCTTCGTGTGCAGAGCAACCACGTCACGGCGGACTGGCGCGAATTCGACTGGGGCCTTGGCTACTTCGTTGGCGAGGTGCTGTTGAGCGCCGTCTTCATGAGCTGCTGGATCGCGCTGCTGGCGGTTGAGACAAAAAAATGGAGCTACGCGCTCAACGTGCGCTCACTCATGAACTACCTCAGCAGCGGCTGGATGCTCGTGCTCGCGCTCGGCGCCCTCGTCACGATGGACAGGGCCTGGACGCGCACGTACGCACCCATGTTTCTGCGCGTGTGGTGGCTGCACGAAAGCCTACTGTCGCTACTGCACTATCCGCAGATCAGCATCTACTTCACCGAGAACCGACTCGAGATGGTTCGCTCTATGGTCCAGTGCATCGCCGTCATCGGCATCAGTGTCGGCGTCCTGCAGGCTGTTGAGAGCTTCTGCGGTGACCCTGTTGAGTACTTCAACATGGTGTACATGATGTTGCTGACCTTCTCGACCATCGGTTACGGCGACGTGACGCCGCTCACGGTGGAAGGCCGTCTTCTCATGATCGTCTTCATTGGCGTGGGTCTCAGCTATTTCTTGCCAGTCCTGCAATACGTGGCCGACCTCGGCATGTACCACCTGTCCTACGCGTACTACACAACATGGTTCAAGCGCACGGACCACGTCGTGATATGCGGCAATCTTGGCTACAATGAGCTGCGCATGCAGCTGAAGAACATCTTCGCCGAGCACCGCCACTATCTGAACATGAAGGTGGTGTTACTGCTCCGCGAGCAGCCGACCGCCCAGATGCTGCTGCTGCTCAACTACCCCAAGTACCGCAGTGCCGTGTACGTCCTCGTTGGCGACCCGGCGATCCAGGCAGACCTCGATCGCTGCAACGCGCGCGGCGCCTCTGCCATGTTCCTGTTGGGCGCGGGCACCAACTCTTGCTATTACAGCGACTACGAGCTAGCTGCACAAACCCTTACTGTCAGTAACCTCGTCCCCGACCTTCCGCTCTACGTGTTGCTGCACCGCTCACGCTACACCAAGTCACTGATGCCCAGGCGAGCCAATGTGTTGGAGTTTGAGCGTCTCAACCACAACCTGCTGGGGCTCGGCTGTGTGCTTCCAGGCATGATCCCCTTCATCGTCAATCTCGTGCGCATGTTCGATCCCATGACAACGGAGGCGCTCTGGGAGCTGCGCGACTTCAAAGACCTCTTCGGACTCAGTGGCGGCACGGGGACACTGCGTGCGATACGCAAGATGGGGACGCGCAAGCGCGCAATGCTTACCTACGGCGCCGCAACGATCGAGCTGCCCCGCGGTGCGGAACCGGACTGGATGAGCACGTACGAGGCATCACTCGCACAGCACGTCGAAACAGTGGCGGCGCCGCCGCCTGTGCAACAGGGCCACTACACCGTCGTCAGTCTGGCGCGCCTGCTGTACCGCACCAATATAACGCTCATTGGTGTGGTGCGCAGCGGCGGTGGCGGCAACGACGACTATGTCGTGGAACTGGCGCCGCGTGGCTCGCTGGTCGGCGTGCAGAAGCTGATCGTTATCTGTGATGTGCGCCGCGCCACGCAGGATATCGTCGACGAGATAATCAACGACTCCCTCGTCGACCCCTCCACGTGCGGCAACCCGACGCAGCCCGGGGTGCACCACAACCAAAACCAGTACCCGCGCCGTAGCAGCGCTCGCGCCAGCATGGCGACAGCCGGCGCACTCGTCACCCTTCCTCCGACTCCAGCTAACGTCCCAGCCAACGCCATCACAGTCGTGCCGTGCCCCTCTGATGCTGACAATGAAGCCTGCTGCGTGTCGAACGCCAACCCCACGATCGCCACACCAACGCCGTGCGCCAGCCAGCCGCGGTCGCCGTCACGCTTCACCTCGACCGTTGTGCCCAGCACCGCCGTCGCCAGAGACAACGACGAGGAGGACACACGGGTGGGGGCGGTGAGGTCTCCAGTGTTCCCCGCTGCCGCCGAGTCGCACGGCGTGTTGCGCATAGAGCCGAGTGTCCATCACCTCACCAACCACTATGTTTTCATCGACCTCTCCAACGCACACGAGCGCACCAACTGGTCTCACGAGGCCGCCGCCGAGTCACACAACGCCAAAGCGGCCGACTACTACGACGTCATGCGTCCCGTGCGCCAGCACGACCCCAACAGCGACATCGTGCTCCTCGCCGACGACACCAACTTCGACAACCTCTGCAACATGTGGGAGGAGGAAGACGTGACAGGATCCCTCGTCGTCGTGCAGGGTTGTGGTCTCTTCACGTCCGACCTCCGCCGTTGCAACATCGCCAAGGCAGCAGCCGTTGTCATCTTCTCAGCCGGAGACCGCTGCGACGAACACGGCGACTCGCTCTCTGTCCTCGTTGTGCGCCTCGTACGCCAGCTCATCGGCGAAGATAAGCACAACGAATTCCCTGACATCCCTATCGTCGTTGAGGTCGATCACGCCGAGCTGGTGCCGCTCTTTGCGTCCCCCTCCATGACGGTCGGCAGGGACGCCAAAAAATCCGAATGGGTGTTGGAGCCGAGCTTCATGTCCGGATGTGTTGTGTGCCGCCACATGCTCGACACAGGCCTGCAAGAGATGTACTTCACTCCCGAACTACTCGGCGTGTTGGAGCTGCTTCTGTCGTCCAAGTCCAAGTCGCTGCTCGTCACCGTCATTGCGCCGGACGCGGCGTGGACCATCTACGAGGACGCCACCTCATTCGCCCTTCACAATGACCTCCTCCCGCTTGCCATCCACCGCCTCCATGAGATGGTCAGCGACAACAACAACATCTCTTTTCGATATATCGTTACGAACCCACCACCCTCCTTCCCGCTGCATATTGGTGACCTCATCTACTGCCTTAAACTGTGAGCCACCGCGGCATACGTGTGCGCACTGCGGCTCCCATCTACCCCCCGCCCGCCTGTGAACAAGCAGATCGAGAGAGTTTACATGTAAAAACACAGTAGTCCCTGGCAATGCTGGCCACCTCAACGTGGTGGCCGGTGCTCACTGTAGTGCCACGGTGGCGGGAGGAGGGAGGGAAGGGGGGGGGGGGGGCCAGGCGTCTTCGGCAACCCCCGGCACGCGAGGCCCGGGGCGGGTGTCCGGCTCTCCAAAAACAAATTTGGCAGAACACGCTCGCCCAACCGCCCTGGCCCCGCCCCGTGCACGCGCAGACGCCCCCCCCCCCTTTACCCGGCGCCTGTGAGCTCTTCTTTCCCATGAGCGGGCGTGTCACGGGATAACCGGGGCCCAATTTCGAATGGAAGGCAGCGGGGTGCCCCTGGGGAGGGGAGGGGAGGGAGGGGGCCTCCCACCGGCTGATGCACCCAACCCCGGCAGAGATGACTGACGAGGAGGAGGCCCCCCCTCCCTTCGCACTCTGGCGGAAACCCATGTAAATCTCATACAAAGCGCGCTCTTCACAACACCCGTGAACCAACACCTGGCGAAGGCCAGATCGCCCTGCCCAGGTGTGGAGCCGCACTGCTCATACAAGAAGGTGTCACAGCACACACCGGCCCACGCCCACTCCTGTCTGAAGGAAAACCTTGGTGGGAGGTACCCGGGGCCACCCGTTGCCGTGCCCTTGCACCTGCCCACCTTTGACCCTGACCGTGGCATATACGACGGCCCGGCACACAGGCGCGGCCCCAGTCCAAACGACTCGCGGGATACACCCTTACAAGCCATCCCGCCTCCACATCCAAAAACACATTCTCAGTCCAGATAAAGAGGAACAGCAACGCATCGAAGCACCCCGCGAGAGCAACAGTGCGCCATGGTCCCGATATACAAACGGAAACCGTGGCCTACACGAGCACTTAGCGGCCCCACCTCCACACACTCTGGAGCATCCTCTCCGCGGCGTGTAACGACGTTGGACGGGGGGAGGGGGGAGGGGAGGGGGGCTGTTGAGTTGCTCTCTCTTCCTCTCTCTGTGCCTGTGGTGTGGCAGGGGAGAAG